>NW_024068508.1:0-143998 GCF_009389715.1 Phoenix dactylifera | reverse complement strand
GGACAACGTGTACTAGCTCTGTATGAATGGGTTCTATAGGATCCATGACTCGTTGCTTTTCAGAGACTTTCTCTTCAAGTTCAATTTTCCTCCCACTGCCTCTATCATGGATAAACTGTTTTTCCAAGAAGATGGCATGTCGGCTCACAAATACATTGTGATCCTCTGAGACGAAAAAATTATATCCTAATGACTCTTTAGGATATCCTATGAAACGAGCACTTATGGTCCTAGCCTCTAGCTTGTCTGCCTGTAATCGCTTGACGTGGGCCGGACATCCCTAAATCTTGAGATGACCAAGACTTAGTTTCTTACCATGCCATATCTCATACAGTGTGGTAGGAACGGATTTAGAGGAAACTCTATTCAATAAATAAATCGCTGTGAGTAAGGCATCTTCCCAAAGAAACATAGGTAAATCAGTGAAGCTCATCATGGATCTGACCATATCCAATAGAGTCCGATTTCTTCTCTCTAACACCCCGTTGAGTTGAGGTGTACCAGGAGGTGTCCATTGTGAAACTATGCCATTTTCCTTGAGGTAGTCCTGAAATTCTCCACTAAGGCATTCTCCTCTTCGATCTGATCGAAGAGCCTTAAGAGGTTTTCCAGTTTGTTTTTCTACTTCATTTTTGAACTCTTTGAACTTTTCAAAAGATTCATATTTGTGTCTCATAAGATACACATACCCATATCGTGAATAATCATCGGTAAAGGTAATGAAGTATGAATAACGTCCCCTAGCTAGCACATCGAATGGGCCACACACATCTGTGTATATTAGGATAAGTATTTCAGTGGTCCTCTCCCCATATCCTACAAAGGGTAATCTAGCCATTTTTCCTTGAAGATAGAACTTGCAAACTAGATATGACTCGGAAGTCAATGAGCCGATAAGCCCATCTTTCTCTATTTTGTTCATTCTGTCTTCTCCAATATGGCCAAGCCTGAGGTGCCACAAATACTTTTGGTTTATCTCATCCCTGGATCTCTTGGATCCTATGGCATTCACTTCTTGCTCAGAAACATTCACAAACTCATCCATATGTAAATGATAGAGACTGAACCACATGCGACTATTTTATTTCTGAAATAAATAGAACAACAGTCTTTGTTAAAAGTAAAAATATGACCATCCTGTACTAGACATGAAACAGAAATCAAATTTCTGCTAGCAGCAGGTACATAATAACAGTCTCTAAGTAATAAACTAAAATCAGACGGTAGTCGCAGAGGATAGGTGCCCACAGCCACAGCAGCAACTTTTGCTCCATTGCCAATCCGAAGGGTTACCGCACCTTCCGCCAGCCTTCTACTTTTTTTTAGACCGTGCATGGTAGTGCACAAATGAGCACTAGAACCAGAATCTATAACCCAACTAGAAGTAGAAGAAATCGTTAGATTAGTTTCAATTACGAGCAAGTCTATACCTTCTGAAGGTATGTCTCCCTTCTTGTTCTTCAAGCTCTCAAGATATGAAGGACAGTTTCTTTTCCAGTGGCCATCGATATTGCAGTGGAAATATTTTCCTTTGTCATTAGCCTTTTTCTTTTGAACTTTCTTCTTTGGTTTCTTGTCTTTCTTCTGCTTCTTTGCAGGCTTCTTTTTCTTCCAAGTAGACTTTCTCTTGGAACCAGAAGTCAACTCAGCAGCAAGGACATTGCCTCTTGAACCTTTCAAGGCTCCCTCAGCAGTTACCAACATGTTTAATAGTTCAGTCTTAGTGCATTCAATCTTCATTGGTAGTTTACTATAAACTGTCCAAATGAATCAGGAAGGGATTGAAGGATCAGATCTACTTGCAATTCCTTGTGCATGCATACCGAGCTTCTCAAGCTCTTCTAGGTCCTTGATTATAGTTAGACCGTGATCATGGACAGACTGCCCTTCGTGCATATTTGCTTTGAAGAGCCTCTTGGACACTTCAAAACGAGCTGTGCAACTCTGCTCACCATACAACTCTTGCAGGTGTGCCAGTATGTTCCTAGCAGTCTTCATATTCTCATGATGGCATTGGAGTTCATTGGACATGGATGCCATGATGTAGCACTTGACTCTAACGTCATCATCCGTCCACTTTTGATGCGTCTCACGCTGATCATCAGTAGGACGTGCTGGTAGTCTGGGGATATCTATTTCGAGTATGTAGCCTAATTTCTCACAGTTCAAAATAATTTTGAGGTTTCTAAACTAGTCCTTGTAATTGGTTCCAGTCAATCGGTTGGTCTCAAGAATACGGATCAAAGAATTTGAAGCTGACATTGTGATCTACAGAGAGTAAATATTCTAGTTAGACTTTGGACTTGATCTAAATTTATCCTAAGGTCTTTTAGAACAAAAGTTCCTCCCACTATTTTCTCGAATCCCTTACACTCTCCTGGTAGGAAAACGAAAAACCTTCGCGACTAGGGTTTCTAGTGGGTACTGCGGTCCCACCGATTTACATGGCACTTCACCTAACAGTTATTGGTGACACATAAATAGATGAGTATACAACTCTTGTACAATGCTTCTCAAGCATGTTGCAGTGCTACTTGGTCTTTAAGCCATGAAGACCTCACCTAACAGTTATTGGTCCCATTTCTTAGTTAAGTCAGATCCACCGTATAACCGTAGAAATAAAGTCGTCATTGGGTCCTCACCTAACAGTTATTGGTGCCCAACCCCACCTTTATCCTACAACATCTCATGTCTATAGAGAGGTCCAGCCCTCCGATGCAACTTGCCCACTGTGTCCAGCCGAGACAAATCAACATCAGAAAGATCTTAGCAGTTCTACTACAGTGGAAGACCTATTGACTTAATATTGGTTAATCAGGTCTTAGTGTTTGCAACTTGAGCTCTTTATAAGTGGTAATCGAACAATTGACCAGGTAAGCAGGTGGGAGGCTCTCCTTACTCAGAGAGTAAGGTCCTAATTAAGTAACCACCTTTCATGCTTTCCTAGACACCAATTAGATCAATTAATCTAATATGACTCGCTCATGTTGGTTCACTCTCGACTTGATTGAGAAGATTTTTTTAGATCTCATTGGGTTTGTTACATCACATGTAAACCTATCTACCCCGCTCTCATTCACATCACATGCAAACGGCACATCGCAGGCAGTTATAATCGCAACAATAAATAAAGCTAAACTTTAAATAGATGATGATCATGGATTCTAATTAGATCATATTACAAGCACATGCACGTCAATCGATCAACTAGTCTTTAACTCTTGAATTGGTTCCAAGCTTCCTTGATTCGATCCTTGATCAACTCTTGATCCAATCACCATCAACCACTCAGATCGCCGTTCATCTCATGCACTGTCTTCGACTTGATCGTTGACGTACATCACATCACAGAAATACAACCAGATATAAAATAAATAATAATAAATTAATCCCCTTTTAGGAGGCACGCAGGCCTCTCAAAACATCAAAATAAGATGCATGCAAGCATCTGAAAAATTACATGACATTACAGATCACATCGCAGGTCATTACATTTGATACCAAAAGGGTTTGAATCCTATGATCATCACCACATGCAGCAATTATACTTTTCAGATCTGAAACTTTATTGATTATGTTATGACATAGGTTGTTGATCATGCTAATCATGATTCTAAACTTTGTAATCCCATTAACAATGCAACTAGAATCATCAATTTATCACATAAAAATCAGCATGCAAAAATCAGCAACCCTAAAAAATCTGCATGCAGAAAATTTTCAGCACGCATAACCTTTTAAATTTTAGATCTAAGATGCCTTTAGATTATTAATCCTTATCTTAATCTACGATGCCTAGGCTCTGATACCACTGTTGGGGGGAGTCTCCACTCCTACATGGGTTCGGTCCTATTAAAAATAGGGTGACACCCATGTATACCTATCAGAGCACGCATCTCTATACGCCTCCGGACGGAGAGCCACGCTTCGTCACACATCAGGTGTGAGAGTTTTCAGAGATCGGTCACAACTCTTGGACCTTTGCTCTGATACCACTTTTAGAACCCGCCCATGCCGCAGAAAATTTAAGAAAAAATTCAGATGCAGCGGAAGAGGCATGCGCGGGATCAACCGTTCATCGCATGAGCGTTGTTCAAAAATCGTTCGTAGTTAGATAAGGATTAAAAACTTTTAAAACATTATGAAGATCAGATCTTCACTTTGTGCGGGTAGATGACCACCGCAAACTGAAGTTTGTAGTTTAGGATGAAGGTTCGCTTGAAGCCGTTCAAGTGTCCGGCCTCTACGGGTATCCACACGAAGCAAAAAAATGATCCTAGCTTCTTTGTCTCCCCGGGGTGCTAGCTCCCTTACAGAGACTACTTCAATGGCTGATCTCCTCTCTTTCTTTCAACTCTTGAATGTGCTTGGGAGGAGGAAGAAGAAGGATGAAGATTGAAGAAGAATCAAAGCACCTTTGAAACCCTTTTCTTTCCCTTGCGTTGGATGAAGCAAAGGAGGAGGGAGGAGGCCGCCAAGCTTCTTTCTTCTCCTCTTCTTGCTTGCGGCTGAACCAAGGAAAGGGCAGAGGGAGGCCACGGCACAAAGGGAAGAGGGCTTCTAATCAACGCCCTAGGTGCCTCCCATAGCCCTTTATAAGCAAGTGAAGCTCCTAACTTTCAGGAGCTCCTTGATAACCTTCCAAGAGGGGCGCGGCCCCTCTTGTTTGCCGCACCAAGCAAGGAAAAGAAGGAGGTGTTAGATGTATGCCCTAGAAGCCAATCTGGCAGACACATTATTTATTCTGGAACATAAATTTGTACTTGACTTTATTATTATTGAATAATAAATGGCATCTTTTCATTCATATTGTTTATGTGTCTATGAATCGTCCAAGAAATTAATAAGATGATGATACATATTCTCAAGAGTTGAGAATTGAGCCATGTATCATTGGTGATTAATTTCTAAATGCTCCTGATCAATGGATCATCACGAGGACGGTGATCGATCCGATCAGTGCACAGATCGCTTTCCTTATGGATGGACGAGACTCGAGTCCACAGTGTAGGGACACTGAAGTGAGAGTGCAGGTGTTTGTTAGAGAACAAAGGTACTGAGCGTGACCAAGACAAGAAGTCACTTGGATGTCTATCCACTCGTCAGTGACTTACTTGATGTTGCAGTAGTGTGACTGGTCCTTTGACCTGTGGTGCTTCGGCTACTCACAGTGAGGTTATTGTAGTTTGACTGCATAAATACATGGTTCTAGTCATATGGGTCCTTGTTGTATAGATTGGCTGCAGTAGGTTCACTGTAGGAGTAGGTTATGCACTTACATGGAATCTATCGACCTTGATAGAAGAGGAGTGATCCTATGTAATTTATTAGACAGAGTTCTAAGACCTTGGCCAGGGCAATAATATACAGTGGAGAAAGAGTTTTCCACTATCAAACTCAAGTCGAATAAATCTAGACATATGACAGACGACGGGGTTTGACGAGTTATCCATGACCTCCAGTCTGTAGGGATCCACGATAGAAGGACTGTATCATATGATAACTGCACCTAGAGGTTCATCATTCTATTTTGCTGGGTGGCCACTACATACTGCTAGGTGTCACTGGTGGATGGTGAGACTCACAGGGATCATCTTGATGGTCGATAAACCCTGATGAGTTGAGTTGAAATTGTTTCAACCCATTGAAAAGAGTTTTCAATGATATTGTGATAGAGATTGCAATATATCTCACTACCAGTTAGAATGGAACCTATGGGTCACACACATTAGAGGTAATGACCGATCCGATGGTTGAATGTGATTAGGAATCACAAATAATCAATTAGATTGATAAATGAAAACCTGCTAAGAGTTAGTGGTTAGAAGAAGGAACAATTGCAATCGGATTGCAATTTAATTTAATTAATTAAATTTAATTAATTGGACTTGATCATGAGTCCTACTTGGAGTAGGATCCTTGGAGTCCTAATTGGATTAGGATTTCAAATTAAATTAGAATCCTATTTGGAATAGGATTTCTAAAGTCCTAATTGTCTTAGGGCTGAAATTTAATAAGTCCTAATTAGATTGGGATTATTTTAAGTCCTAATTAATTTAAATTTAATCTAATTAATTTTATGACTCCTAATTGGATTAGGATTGAAGAGTTCAATAGAGTCATGGTTCAATTAAATCCTAATTAGATTAGGATTTGGAGGAAATTGAAATGGGTTCATAAAAATCCTATTTTGACTAGATTAGACTCATACAATGGACCCAAATTAAAACCCCCTTTAATTTATTTAAATAGCAGATTTAAATAAACTTGAGGGAGGGCCCATGCCCTCCCCTTGGGGTGTGCGTGGGAGAAAGAGGAGGGGCGCACGCCCTCCTTGTTGGCCAAAACAAAAGATAAAGATGAGTTCCTAAAAATAGGAACTCATCCTTATCACTTTAGGGATTAAAAGAGGAGGCATGTGACCCCTCTTCTTCATCCTTTTCTGATGCATTTTGACAGCAACCTTTCACCTTCATCTTCCTCCTTTGAGCCGCCATCAAGAGAAGAAAAAGAAGAGCCTTGATCGCCCTCTTCCTTCTTCATTTCGGTTTTAAAAGGGAAGAAAAAGAAAAAGGCTGTAGGGCTTTGTTCTTGTTCCTTTTGATCCATCTTCTTCCTCCTCCTCCCTAAGCATTTAAGAGTTGATTGAAAGGAGGACTTCAGCCATCAAAAGCCTCTCTGCAAGGGAGCTAGCACCCCGGGGAGATACGTAGGCTTCGATCGAATCATTACCTCGTGTGGATACCCGTTAGAGGCCCGGACGCGTGTGCGGCTTCCATCGAACCTTCTACAAATCCACGTGAATCAGATTTTGCGGAGACCATCCTACCCGCACAAGGTGAAGATCTAATTCTTCTTAATGATTTAAAAATAGCTTAAAATAATTTAATTCCTAATCTATCAACAAACGAATGGTTTTAAAATACGTTCATGCCGATGAACGGATCCCGCATAGTTTTTTCCCGCTGCAATCTGAAAATTATTTCGAATTTTATGGCATATGTGGGATCCTAATAGTGGTATCAGAGCCATGGTTATGTAGATTAAGATTAGAATTAAACATTTTTCAAGGTATTTTAGATCTGAAATTTAAGGGATTATGCTTGCTGAAAATTTATGTATGCAGAAATTTTCAGCTTGCTGATTTTTCTGCATACTAATTATTGATGCTTGGATTAATGATTCTAATACTTTGATAATGTGATTACAAATGTTTAGAATCATATCTTGCATAATCCAGCAAGTCATGAGATGAAATAATCAGTTAATATTCAGATCTAAAAAATAATTTTTATGCATGTGATGCGTATGGTGATGATCATGGATGGACCTTTTGAATGTGCTGAAATGTTCTGCAATGTTCTGTGAATGCATGTAATTTTAATTTGTCGATGCCTGCGTGCATCTTAAATTCATGTATTAGAGACCTGCGTGTCCTCATGAAAAGGGTTGTAATTTATTCTTTATTTTAATTTTAATTTTTTAAAGCAATCTGGGATGTAATCTGTGATGTGTGTTGCACGTCGATGGTTGATCGATATGTACATCAACAAGCTCAACATGCGCGGATCGAGATCAAGGGATGATGAAGATGGATCAAGGAGTTGATCACAATTGGACCTAAGGAATCAAGATCGAGTCAAGAGTTGAAGACGATCAAACCAATTGACGTGCATGTGCTTGTAAAAATGACCCCAGTCCTGGATCCATGATCATCACCATTTAATTTTATTTTGATAAATGCCTGGATGTTTAATGCTTATGTCTATGCGGGTAGACTTATATTTGCTTGAGATGTGAATACACGATCGAGTGAGACCTAAATCGAAACCTTCCTAATCAGTCGAGGGTGAACCAACATAAAGTTAGTCATTATTACGATTAATTGATCTAATTGGTGTCTAGGCAAGCCCTATAAGGTGGTTACTTAATTAGGAACCTTACTCTCTGGAGTAAGGGGAGCCTTCCACCTGCTTACCTGGCCAATTGTTCGATTACCGTCTTTATGAAGAACTCAAGTTGCAAACACTAAGACTTGATTATGCAATATTAAGTTCCATAGGTCTTCCACGTAGTAGAGCTGCTAAGGTCTTTCGGTGTTGATTTATCTCGCTGGACATAGTGGGGCAAGTTGCATCGGGGGACTGAACCTCTCTATTAGACATAAGATGTTGTGGGGTAAAGGTGGGTTGGGGCACCAATAACTGTTAGGTGAGGACCCAATGACGATTTATTTCTTGCGGTTATACGGTGGGTCCGACTTAACTAAGTAATGGGGCCAATAACTGTTAGGTGAGGTCTTCATCACTTAGAGACCAAGTACCACTGCAATATGCTTGAGAAGCATTGTACAAGAGTTGTACACTCATCCATTTATATGTCACCAATAACTGTTAGGTGAGGCGGCATGTAAATCGGTGAGACCGCAGTACCCACTAAAAATCCTAGTCGCGTAGGTTTTTCGTTTCTCCATCAGAGGAGTATGAGGAATTCGAGAAAATAGTGGGAGCATATTTATTTTAAAAGTCCATAGAACAAATTAAGTTTAAGTACAAAGTCTAACTAGAATCTTTACTCTCTACAGATCACAATGTCAGCTTCAAACCCTTTGACCGTATCCTTGAGACCAATCGACTGACTGGAACCAACTATAAAGACTGGCTTAGAAACCTGAAAATTATTCTGAATTGTGAGAAACTAGGGTATGTGCTCGAGAACGATATCCCTAGGTTACCTGCACGTCCTACTGATGATCAGCGTGAGACGCATCAAAAGTGGACAGATGAACGACATTAGGGTCAAGTGCTACATCATGGCATCCATTGACTAACGAACTTCAATGCCAGCATGAGAACATTAAGACTGCTAGAGAAAATACTGGCTCATCTACAAAGAGTTGTATGGTGAGCAGAGCCGCATTGCAACGCTTTGAAGTGTCCAAGAGGCTCTTCAAGGCAAAGATGCGCGAGGGGCAGTCTGTCCACGATCACTGTTTGATCTATGATCAAGGGACCTCAAGGAGCTTGAGAAGCTCGGTATGTCCATGCATAAGGAACTGCAGATAGATCTAATCCTGCAATCCCTTCCTGATGTCATTTGGTCAGTTTATAGTAAACTACCATATGAATAAAATTTGAATGCACTAAGACCGAATTGTTGAATATGTTGGTAACTACTGAAGGGGCCTTGAAAGGTTCAAGGGGCTCTGTTCTGGCTGCTGAGCTGACTTCTGGTTCAAGAGAAAGTCTACTTGGAAGAAAAAGAAGCCTGCAAAGAAGCACAAGAAAGACAAAAAGCCTAAGAAGGAAGTTCATAAGAAAAGGGCTGATGACAAAGGAAAATGTTTTTCACTGCAACGTCGATGGCCACTGGAAAAGGAACTGCCCTTCATACCTCGAGAGCCTGAAGAACACAAAGGGACACACCTTCTGAAGGTATGCTAGACTTGCTGCGTGATTGAAACTAACCTTACGGTTTCTTCTACTTCTAGTTGGGGTTATAGATTCTGGCTCTAAGTGCTCATTTGTGCACTACTATGCAGGGTCTAAAAGAAAGTAGGAGGCTGGCGGAAGGTGCAGTATAGCCTTCGGGTTGGCAACGGGGCAAGAGTTACTGCTGTAGCTGTACGGCACCTACCCCTCTGCGATTCTGTCTGGATTTAGTTTATTGCTTAGAGACTGTTATTATGTCCCTGCTGCTAGCAGAAATTTGATTTCTGTTTCGTGTTTAGCACAGAGATGGTCATGTTTTGACTTTTGACAAAGACTGCTGTTCTATTTATTTCAGAAAATAAATTAGTTGCACGTGGTTTCATGATTGACAGTCTCTATCACTTGCATATTGATGTGTCTGTGAATGTGTCTGAGCAAGTAGTGAGTGCCATAGGATCTAAAAGATCCAGAGATGAGATAAACCAGAAGTATTTGTGGCACTCAGGCTTGGCCATATTGGAGAGGACAGAATGAACAAGATGGGAGAAAGATGGGCTTCTTGGCCCCATTGACTTCCGAGTCATGATCCAGTTTGTGAGTCCTGTCTTCAAGAAAAAATGGCTAGATTACCTTTTGTAGGACATGGGGAGAGGACCACTGAAATACTTACCCCTGGTACAACACTGATGTATGTGGCCCCATTCGAGTGCTAGCCAGGGGTCGTTATTCATACTTCATTATCTTTACTGATGACTATTTACGATATGGGTATGTGTATCTTATGAGATACAATCCTGAGTCTTTTAAAAAGTTCAAAGAGGTTCAAGAAATGAAGTAGAAAAATAGACTGGAAAACACCCTTAAGGTTCTTCGATCAGATCGAGGAGGAGAATACCTTAGTGGGGAATTCCGGGACTATCTCAAGGAGAATGGCATAGTCTCACAATGGACGCCTCCGGGTACACCTCAACTCACGGGGTGTCAGAGAGGAGGAATCGGACTCTATTGGATATGGTCCGATCCATGATGAGCTTCACTGATCTACCTATGTTTCTTTTGTTAGATGTATGCCCTAGAAGCCAATCTGGCTGACACATTGTTAATTCTAGGGACATAATTTTGTACTTGACTATTTATTATTGAATAAATAAAAGGCATCTTTTCATTCATATTAATTATGTGTCTATGAATCGTCCAAGAAATTAATAAGATGATGATGCATATTCTCAAGAGTTGAGAATTTGAGCCAATGTATCATTGGTGGATTAATTTCTAAATGCTCCTGATCAATGGATCATCAACGAGGACGGTGATTCGATCCGATCAGTGCACAGATCACTTTCCTTCTGGATGGACGAGACTTGAGTCCACAGTGTAGGGACACTGAAGTGATAGTGCAGGTGCTTGTTAGAGAACAAGGATACTGAGCGTGACCAAGACAAGAAGTTACTTGGACGTCTATCCACTCGTCAGTGACTTGCTTGATGTTGCAGTAGTATGACTGGTCCTTCTTGACCTGCGGTGCTTCGGCTACTCACAGTGAGGTTATTGTAGTTTGACTACATGTATACATGGTCTCTAGTCATATGGGTCCTTGTAGTGTAGATTGGCTGCAGTAAGTTCACTGTAGGAGTAGGGTAATGCACTTACATGGAATCTATCGACCTTGATAGAAGAGGAGTGATCCTATGTGATTTGTTAGACTGAGTTCTAAGACCCTTGGCCAGGGCAGTAATATAAAGTTGGAGAAAGAGTTTTCCACTATCGAACTCGAGTCAAATAAATCTTGACATATGACAGACGAAGAGGTTTGACGAGTTATCCATGACCTCCGTCCTGTAGGGATCCACGATAGAAGGACTGTATCACATGATAACTGCACCTAGAGGTTCATCATTCTATTCTGCTGGGTAGCCACTACAATGCTGCTAGGTGTCACTGGTGGAATGGTGGGACTCATAGGGATTATCTCGATGATCGATAAGCCCTAATGAGTAGAGTTGGAATCGTTCTGACCCATTGAAAAGGAGTTTTCAATGATATTGTGATAGAGATCACAATATATCTCACTACCAGTCAGAGTAGAACCCTATGGGGTCACACCACACTAGTAGGCATTGACCCGATCCGATGGTTGAATCGTGATTAGGAATCACAAGTAATCAATTCGATTGATAATAAGCTGAAGAAGGAGCAAAGAGAATTAATTAATTGGCATTTAAAACAAGAGGTCCTACTTGGAGTAGGATTTCTAGAGTCCTAATTGGATTAGGACTAGGAATCCTACTTGGACTGAGATTCCTACTTGGACTGAAATTCCTACTTTTGGACTGGAAATCCTATTTGGAGTAGGACTGGGAATTCCTACTTGGAGTAGGATTCCTACAATCCTAATTAGATTAGGAGTTTTGAATTAAATTTGGATTCCTACTTGGAGTAGGATTCCTAGAGTCTAATCGAATTAGGACTTCGAATTCAAATTAAAGTCCTAATTGGATTAGGACTAGAATTAAACAAGTCCTAATTGGATTAGGATTTCTTAAAATCCTAATTAATTATTAATCTAATGAATCAACATGACTCCTAATTGGATTAGGATTGAAGAGTTCAATTGAGTCATGGTTCATTCAAGTTCTAATTGGATTAGGACTAGCATAGATTGAACCCAATTGATTCATGATTTGGACTAAACCAAATAGGAGCCCTAGATGCTTTTGTAAGGCTTTGAAAGGAGGTGCCCTAATGATAAGTGAAGCCCTCCTCCTCTCCATCACGTGGCCACCCTCCTCTCCTCTCTTTTCAGCCACCAACAACAAAGGGAAAAAAGGGATCTTGGTGGCCTCCTTCTTCCTCCACCGTTTGGTTCCAACGCAAGGAAGAAAAAGAAGGCTGCAGGGCTTCGTTCCTCTTCTTCTCTTCATCCTTCTTCTTCCTCCTCCCAAGCACAATCAAGAATTGATTGAAAGGGAGGATATCAGCCATCAAAGTTATCTCTGCAAGGGAGCTAGCACCCCGGGGAGATAGAAAGCTTGGATCGATTTTCTGCTTTGTGTGGATACCCGTAGAGGCCGGGCACTTGAACGGCTTCAAGCGAACCTTCATCCTAAACCACGATCATCAGTTTGCGGTGATCATCTACCCGCACAAAGGTGAAGATATGATCTTCTAATGTTATTTAAAAGTTTTTAATCCTTATCTATCTACGAACGGTTTTTAAACAACGTTCATGCGATGAACGGTTGATCCCGCACATGCCTCTTCCGCTGCATCTAAATTTTTGAATTTTCTGCGGCATGGGCGGGTTTCTAACAGTGGTATCAGAGCCTAGGCTTCGTATATTAAGGTAAGGATTAATTATTAGTAGGCTTATTTGATCTGAAAATTGAAAGATTATGCATGCTGAAAATTTTCTGCATGCAGATTTTTTCTAGGGTGCTGATTTTTGCTTGCTGATTTTTATGTGATAAGATGATGATTCTAATTGCATTGTTAATTAGATTACAAAGTTTAGAATCATGATTAGCATGATCAGCAACCTATGTCATGAGATAATCAGTTAGTTTTCATATCTGAAAAATTATAATTGCTGCATGTGGTGATGATCATAGGATTCAAACCCTTTTGGTATCAAATGTAATGACCTGCGATGTGATCTGTGATGTCATGTAATTTTTCAGATGCTTGCATGCATCTTATTTGATATTTTGAGAGGCCTGCGTGCCTCCTAAAAGGAGATGTAATTTATTATTATTTTTATTTTACATCTGGTTGTATTTCTGTGATGTGATGTACGTCAACGATCAAGTTGAAGACAAGGCATGAGATGAACAGGTGATCTAAGCGGTTGATGGCGATTGGATCAAGAGTTGATCAAGGATCGAATCAAGGAGGCTTGGAACCAATTCAAGAGTTGAAGACCAGTTGATCGATTGACGTGCATGTGCTTGTAATACGACCTAACTAGAATCTATGATCATCACCTATTTAAAGTTTAGCTTTAATTATTGCTGCGATTATAACTGCCTGCAATGTGCCGTTTGCATGTGATGTGAATGAGAGTCGGATAGATAGGTTTACATGTGATGTAGCAAACCCAATTGAGACCTTAATTAAAACCTCCTCAATCAAGTCGAGAGTGAACCAACATGAGCAAGTCATATTAGATTAATTGATCTAATTGGTGTCTAGGAAAGCATGAAAGGTGGTTACTTAATTAGGACCTTACTCTCTGAGTAAGGGGAGCCTCCCATCTGCTTACCTGGCCAATTGTTCAATTACCTCTTATGAAGAGCTCAAGTTGCAAACACTAAGACTTGATTAACCAATATTAAGTCAATAGGTCTTCCACTGTAGTAGAGCTGCTAAGGCCTTTCTGATGTTGATTTGTCTCGGCTGGATACAGTGGTCAAGTTGCATCGGGGGGCTGGACCTCTCTATAGACATGAGATGTTGTAGGGTAAAGATGGGGTTGGGCACCAATAACTGTTAGGTGAGGACCCAATGACGACTTTATTCTTACGGTTATACGGTGGGTCTGACTTAACTAAGAAATGAGACCAATAACTGTTAGGTGAGGTTTTCATGGCTTAGAGACCAAGTTACACTGCAACATGTTTGAGAAGCATTGTACACGAGTTGTACATTCATCAATCTATGTGTCACCAATAACTGTTAGGTGAGGTGGCATGTAAATCAGTGGGACCGCAGTACCCACTAGAAATCCTAGTCGTGTAGGATTTCCGTTTTCCTACTAGGGGAGTGTGAGGAATTCGAAAAAATAGTGGGAGGTACATTTGTTCTAAAAGACCCTAGAACAAATTAGAATCAAGTACAAAATTCTAACTAGAATCTTTACTCTCTGAGGATTATAAAGTCAGCTTCTAGACTCTTAACTCATATCCTATAGAACAATCGTTTGACCAAACCCAATTATAAAGACTGGCTCCGCAAATTTCAAAATAGTTTTGAATTATGAGAAATTCGGGTATATGCTAGACCATGGAATCCCCGTGTTACCAATCCGTCCGATCACTGATCAGCGTAAGACGCTTGTTAAAGTGGACGAACAATGACAATAAAGTTAGGCGCTGCACAATGGCATCCATGTCCAATGCATTACAATGCCAGCATGAGAACATGAAGACTGCCAGGGACATTAAATCACCTGCAAGAGTTGTATGGTGATCAGAGTTACGCAGCTCGGTTTGAAGTGTCCAAGAGGCTCTTCAAAGCCAAGATGCACGATGGGCAGTATGTCCATGATCATGGTTTGACCATGATAAAGGACTTAAAGAAGCTTGAGAAGCTCGGCATGACCATGCACAAGGAACTGCAAATGGATTTGATCCCGTAATCCCTTCTAGCTTCATATGAACAATTTATAGTAAATTACCATATGAACAAGATTGTATGCACCAAAACAGAATTGTTAAAAAAATTGGTAACTACCTTAGGGACGCTGAAGAGTTCAAGGGGCATCGTTCTCACTGTTGAGTTGATTTCTACTTCCAAGAGAGAGTCTATTTGGAAGAAGAAAAAGCCTGCGAAGAAACAGAAGACCGACAAAATGCCAAATGAGGAAGTTCCAAGAAAAGGCCAATTGCAAGGAAAAATGTTTCCATTGCATCATGGACGGCCATTGGAAGAGGAACTATCCTACATACATGGGAAGGCATAAAGAACATAAAGGGTGACATACCTTCAGAAGGTTTGTTAGATATGCTCAGGATACTTAGGGACTGTTACCTAGTGCTAGCAGAAATTTGATTTCTGTATTTTATTTAGCACAGAAAGATTTTTATTTATTTAAAAATTAAATTGATTCAAAATGGTTTTATGATTGACAGTCTCTATCACATACATATGGATGTATCTGTGAATATATCTGAGCAAACAGTGAATACCATAGGATCTAATAGATCCAAAAATGAGATAAATCTAAAGTATTTATGGCACCTCAGGCTTGGCCATATAGGAGAAGACAGAATAAACAAATTGGAGAAACATGAGCTTTTGGGCTCATTGACTTTCGAGTCATATTTGATTTGTGAATTCTGCCTTCAAGGAAAGATGGCCAAATTATCCTTTATAGGACACAGGGAGGTCCACTGAAATACTTACCCTAGTACACACTGATGTGTGTGGCCTATTCGATGTGCAGGCTAGGGGTTGTAATTTTTTACTTCATTTTACCGATGATTACTCACAGTATGAATATGTGTATGAGACACAAATATGAAATTTTTGAAAGGTTCAAAAAGCTTAGATATGAAGTAGAAAAATAAGCACAAAAAACTCATTAAGGTTCTTCGATCAGATCGAGAAAGTGAATACCTTAATGGAGAGTTCCATGATTATCTCAAGGAGAATGGTATAGTTTCATAATGGACTCCTCCTGGTACACCTCAGCTCAATGGAGTGTCAGAGAGGAGGAATCGGACTCTATTGATATGGTCCAGTCCATGATGAACTTCACTGATTTACCCTTGTTTCTTCAGATAGATGCCCTATTTTCAGCTATTTACTTGTTGAATAGAGTCCCCTCTAAAGTCCATTCCTACCGCACCATATGAGATATGACATGGTAAGAAACCAAGATTTGGGGATGTCCGGCCCACGTCAAGAGACTACAGGCAGACAAACTAGAGGCTAGGACCATAAGTGCTCGTTTTATAGGATATCCTAAAGAGTCATTAGGATACAATTTTTTCATCTCAGAGGATCACAATGTGTTTGTGAGCCGTCACGCCATCTTCTTGGAAAAACCAGTTTATCCTTGATAGAGGCAGTGGGAGGAAAATTGAGCTTGAAGAGAAAGTCTCTGAAAAGCAACAAGTCATGGATCCTATCGAACCCATTCATACAGAGCCAGTACACGATGTCCCTCGACCACCTCGTAGATCAAGTAGGGTCTCCCATCCTCCCGATAGATACTTAGGTATACTAGAAGAGGATACCGAGGAAATGTTCCTAGTGGGATATAGGGATCACACGCAGGATTCCAAAACCTACGACGAGGCGATATCTGATATCGATTCCGAGAAATAATTGGAGTTAGACTCCATGCATTCCAACCAAGTTTGGACCTTAGTAGATCCACCAGAAGGTATTGTACCTATTGGATGCAAATGGATCTACAAAAAGAAGATAGGTTCGGATGGAGAGGTAGAGACCTATAAGGCAAAGCTTGTGGCGAAAGGGTATAGTCAGCGCGAGGGCATTGACTATCAGGAGACCTTTTCACCTGTAGCCATGCTGAAATCTATCCGAACATTGCTTGCCATTGTAGCATTTCATGATTATGAAATCTGGCAGATGGATGTGAAAACAGCTTTCCTGAATGGATATCTTGATGAAGACATCTATATGGAACAGCCTTTGGGTTTCACTTCCAGTGATAGAGATCACAAGGTCTGCAAGCTGCAAAAGTCCATCTATGGACTAAAGCAAGCATCTCGGAGTTGGAACACTCGTTTCGATGACGCAATCAAAACGTTTGATTTCATCAAAAACGAAGAGGAACCATGTGTTTACAAAAGGGTTAGTGGGAGTGCTGTTGTATTTCTCGTACTGTACGTGGACGACATCCTCCTGATAGGGAATGATATTCCCATGCTAACCTCGGTTA
Organism: Phoenix dactylifera; assembly: GCF_009389715.1. NCBI lineage: Eukaryota > Viridiplantae > Streptophyta > Magnoliopsida > Arecales > Arecaceae > Phoenix > Phoenix dactylifera. Next base: position 126,940 of record NW_024068508.1, on the reverse strand, counting down.
AGGTCAGGTTGTCAAAAAGGTTCTCCATGAAAGACCTTGGGGAAGCATCCTATATTTTGGGAATAAAGGTCTATAGAGATAGATCTAAAAGGATGCTTGGCCTATCACAGAAGATGTACATAGAGGAAGTGCTGAAATGGTTCAGCATGGAAAACTCTAAAAGGGGTCTCTTACCCCTAAGGCATGGAATTAATCTCTCCAAGAAGATGTGCCCCAACACATCTGAAAAGATTCAACGCATGAGCAAGATCCCCTATGCATCAGCAATAGGGAGCCTCATGTATGCCATGCTATGTACATGACTTGATATAGTACATGCTGTGAGTGTCACGAGCATATGTCAATCAGATCCAGGCAAAAAGCACTGGATACTGTGAAGAACAGTCTTAAGTACTTGAGAAGAACTAAGGACATGTTCTTGGTCTTTGGGAGAAGATCAGAGTTGAAGGTAGAAGGATGCACACATATTGATGATAGAAAGTCTACATCAAGATATGTGCAATGGTGGTTCAGTAAGTTGGAAGAGTTCCAAACAACTAATCATTATAGATTCTACCTTAGAAGCTGAATGTTAAGCCGTATCTTAGGGTGCAGTGGAAACCTTCTAGTTAAAAGTTCATTGCAGAGTTAGGTGTAATGTCATTAGATGTCATAACACTTTACTGCGATAACATTGGCACCATAGCACTAGCTATGGAGCCAAGGTCTCATCAGAAGTCCAAGCACATAGAGCGGCGCTTCCACCTCATACACGACTATATTGAGAAGAAATATGTAGAGGTGTAGAGAGTAGACTCCGCGGATAACATGGCAGACCCGTTCACTAAGCAGCTAAGTCAGCAAAAGACTGAAGCCCACCTTGAGAAGATGGGGCTTAGATATATGACTGATTGGCTTTAGTGCAAGTGGGAGATTGTTAGATGTATGCCCTAGAAGCCAATCTGGCTGACACATTGTTAATTCTAGGGACATAATTTTGTGCTTGACTATTTATTATTGAATAAATAAAAGGCATCTTTTCATTCATATTAATTATGTGTCTATGAATCGTCCAAGAAATTAATAAGATGATGATGCATATTCTCAAGAGTTGAGAATTTGAGCCATGTATCATTGGTGATTAATTTCTAAATGCTCCTGATCAATGGATCATCACGAGGACGGTGATCGATCCGATCAGTGCACAGATCACTTTCCTTCTGGATGGACGAGACTTGAGTCCACAGTGTAGGGACACTGAAGTGATAGTGCAGGTGCTTGTTAGAGAACAAGGGTACTGAGCGTGACCAAGACAAGAAGTTACTTGGACGTCTATCCACTCGTCAGTGACTTGCTTGATGTTGCAGTAGTATGACTGGTCCTTTGACCTGCGGTGCTTCGGCTACTCACAGTGAGGTTATTGTAGTTTGACTACACGTATACATGGTCTCTAGTCATATGGGTCCTTGTAGTGTATATTGGCTGCAGTAAGTTCACTGTAGGAGTAGGGTATGCACTTACATGGAATCTATCGACCTTGATAGAAGAGGAGTGATCCTATGTGATTTGTTAGACTGAGTTCTAAGATCTTGGCCAGGGCAGTAATATAAAGTGGAGAAAGAGTTTTCCACTATCGAACTCGAGTCAAATAAATCTTGACATATGACAGACGAAGGGGTTTGACGAGTTATCCATGACCTCCGTCCTGTAGGGATCCACGATAGAAGGACTGTATCACATGATAACTGCACCTAGAGGTTCATCATTCTATTCTGCTGGGTAGTCACTACATGCTGCTAGGTGTCACTGGTGGATGGTGGGACTCATAGGGATTATCTCGATGATCGATAAGCCCTAATGAGTAGAGTTGGAATCGTTCTGACCCATTGAAAGGAGTTTTCAATGATATTGTGATAGAGATCACAATATATCTCACTACCAGTCAGAGTAGATCCTATGGGGTCACACACACTAGAGGCATTAACCGATCCGATGGTTGAATCGTGATTAGGAATCACAAGTAATCAATTCGATTGATAATAAGCTGAAGAAGGAACAAAGAGAATTAATTAATTGGACTTAAAACAAGAGTCCTACTTGGAGTAGGATTTCTAGAGTCCTAATTGGATTAGGACTAGGAATCCTACTTGGACTGAGATTCCTACTTGGACTGGGATTCCTACTTGGACTGGGAATCCTATTTGGAGTAGGACTGGGATTCCTACTTGGAGTAGGATTCCTACAATCCTAATTTGATTAGGAGTTTTGAATTAAATTTGGATTCCTACTTGGAGTAGGATTCCTAGAGTCCTAATCGAATTAGGACTTCGAATTCAAATTAGAGTCCTAATTGGATTAGGACTAGAATTAAACAAGTCCTAATTGGATTAGGATTTCTTAAGTCCTAATTAATTATTAATCTAATGAATCAACATGACTCCTAATTGGATTAGGATTGAAGAGTTCAATTGAGTCATGGTTCATTCAAGTTCTAATTGGATTAGGACTAGCATAGATTGAACCCAATTGATTCATGATTTGGACTAAACCAAATAGGAGCCCTAGATGCCTTTATAAGGCTTTGAAAGGAGGTGCCCTAATGATAAGTGAAGCCCTCCTCCTCTCCATCACGTGGCCACCCTCCTCTCCTCTCTTTTCAGCCACCAACAACAAAGGGAAAAAAAAGGATCTTGGTGGCCTCCTTCTTCCTCCACCGTTTGGTTCCAACGCAAGGAAGAAAAAGAAGGCTGCAGGGCTTCGTTCCTCTTCTTCTCTTCATCCTTCTTCTTCCTCCTCCCAAGCACAATCAAGAATTGATTGAAAGGGAGGATATCAGCCATCAAAGTTATCTCTGCAAGGGAGCTAGCACCACGGGGAGATAGAAAGCTTGGATCGGTTTTCTGCTTCGTGTGGATACCCGTAGAGGCCGGGCACTTGAACGGCTTCAAGCGAACCTTCATCCTAAACCACGATCATCAGTTTGCGGTGATCATCTACCCGCACAGAAGTGAAGATATGATCTTCTAATGTTATTTAAAAGCTTTTAATCCTTATCTATCTACGAACGGTTTTTAAACAACGTTCATGCGATGAACGGTTGATCCCGCACATGCCTCTTCCGCTGCATCTAAATTTTTGAATTTTCTGCGGCATGGGCGGGTTTCTAACATCTTTGGGGAGATGCCTTATTATCCGCAATTTATTTATTGAATAGAGTTCCCTCTAAATCTGTTCCTACCACACCGTATGAAATATGGCATGGTAAGAAGCCGAGTCTTGGTCATCTCAAGATTTGGGGATGTCCGGCCCACGTCAAGCGACTATAGGCGGACAAGTTAAAGCCTAGGACCATAAGTGCTCGTTTCATTGGATATCCTAAAGAGCCATGAGGATACAATTTTTACATCTCAAAGGATCACAATTTGTTTGTGAGCCGACATGCCGTCTTCCTGGAAAAATAGTTTATCCTTGATAGAGGCAGTGGGAGAAAAATTGAGCTTGAAGAGAAAGTCTCTGAAAAGTAACGAGTAATGGATCCTATAGAACCTATTCACATAGAGCCAGTACACATAGTACCTCCTCCACCTCGTAGATCTAGTAGGGTCTCCCATCCTCCCGATAGATACTTAGGTATACTAGTAGAGGACACCGAGAAAATGTTTCTCATGGGAGATAGGGAACATGTACAGGATCCCAATACCTACAACGAGGCGATATCAGATATCGATTCCGAGAAATGGCTGGAAGCCATGAAGTCAGAGATAGACTCCATGTATTCCAACCAAGTCTGGACCTTAGTAGATCTACCAGAAGGTATAGTACCTATTGGATGCAAATGGATCTATAAAAGGAAGATAGGTTCGGATGGAAAGGTAGAGATCTATAAGGCAAGGCTAGTGGCGAAAGGGTATAGTCAGCGCGAAGGCATTGACTATCAGGAGACTTTTTCACCTGTAGCCATGCTAAAATCCATTCGAACATTGCTTGCTATCGCAGCATTTCATGATTATGAAATATGGCAGATGGATGTGAAAACTGCTTTCCTGAATGGATATCTTGATGAAGATATCTATATAGAGCAGCCTTTGGGTTTCACTTCCAGTGATGGAGATCACAAGGTCTGCAAGTTGCAAAGGTCCATCTATGGACTAAAGCAAGCATCTCGAAGCTGGAATACTCGTTTCAATGATGCAATCAAATCGTTTGATTTCATCAAGAACGAAGAGGAACCGTGTGTTTACAAGAAGGTTAGTGGGAGTGCTGTCGTGTTCCTCGTACTGTACGTGGATGACATCCTCTTGATTGGGAATGATGTTTCCATGCTAACCTCGGTCAAGGTCTGGTTGTCAAAAGAGTTCTCCATGAAAGACCTTGGGAAAGCATCCTACATTTTGAGGATTAAGATCTATAGAGATAGATCTAAGAGGTTGCTTGGCCTATCACAGAAGATGTACATAGAGGAGGTACTGAAGAGGTTCAGTATGGAAAACTCCAAGAGGGGTCTATTACACCTTAGGCATGGGATTCATCTCTCCAAAAAGATGTGCCCCAAGACATCTGAAGAGATTCAATGCATGAGCAGAATTCCTTATGCTTCTGCAATAGGGAGCCTCATGTATGCCATGCTATGTACACGACCTGATATAGCCCTTGCTGTGAGTGTCACTAGCAGATATCAGTCGAATCCAGGCGAAGAGCACTGGACAGCTGTGAAGAACATTCTTAAGTACTTAAGAAGAACTAAAGATTTGTTCTTGGTCTTTGGAGGAGCATCGGAGTTAAAGGTAGAACGATACACAGATTCAGACTTTATGACTGATATTGATGATAGAAAGTCTACATCTGGATATGTGTTCTTGTGCAATGGTGGTACGGTAAATTGGAAGAGTTCCAAATAGCCGATCATTGCTGATTCTACCATGGAAGCTGAGTATATCGCCGCCTCTGAAGCTGCAAAGGAAGCCTTCTGGTTCAAAAAATTCATTGCAGAGCTAGATGTAATGCCATCAGATGCCATCACACTCTACTGCAATAATAATGGCGCCATAGCTCTCGCTAAGGAGCCAAGGTCTCATCAGAAGTCTAAGCACATAGAGCGGCATTTCCACCTCATACGCGACTATCTCGAGAAGAAATATGTCGAGGTATAGAGAGTAGACTCCGCGGACAACGTGGCAGACCCACTCACTAAACAGTTAAGTCAGCAGAAGACTGAAGCCCACCTTGAGAAGATGGACTTAGATATATGGCTGATTGGCTTTAGTGCAAGTGGGAGATTGTTAGATGTATGTCCTAGAAGCCAATCTGGCAGACACATTATTTATTCTGGGACATAAATTTGTACTTGACTTTATTATTATTGAATAATAAATGGGCATCTTTTCATTCATATTGTTTATGTGTCCATGAATCGTCCAAGAAATTAATAAGATGATGATACATATTCTCAAGAGTTGAGAATTTGAGCCATGTATCATTGGTGATTAATTTCTAAATGCTCCTGATCAATGGATCATCACGAGGACGGTGATCGATCCGATCAGTGCACAGATCGCTTGCCTTATGGATGGACGAGACTCGAGTCCACAGTGTAGGGACACTGAAGTGAGAGTGCAGGTGCTTGTTAGAGAACAAGGGTACTGAGCGTGACCAAGACAAGAAGTCAGCTAGATGTCTATCCACTCGTCAGTGACTTACTTGATGTTGCAGTAGTGTGACTGGTCCTTTGACCTGCAGTGCTTCGGCTACTCACAGTGAGGTTATTATAGTTTGACTGCACATATACATGGTCTCTAGTCATATGGGTCCTTGTTGTGTAGATTGGCTGCAGTAGGTTCACTGTAGGAGTTGGGTATGTACTTACTGTTAGATGTATGCCCTAGAAGCCAATCTGGCTGACACATTGTTAATTCTAGGAACATAATTTTGTACTTGACTATTTATTATTGAATAAATAAAAGGCATCTTATCATTCATATTATTTATGTGTCTATGAATCGTCCAAGAAATTAATAAGATGATGATGCATATTCTCAAGAGTTGAGAATTTGAGCCATGCATCATTAGTGATTAATTTCTAAATGCCCCTGATCAATGGATCATCACGAGGACGGTGATCGATCCGATCAGTGCACAGATCACTTTCCTTCTGGATGGACGAGACTTGAGTCCATAGTGTAGGGACACTGAAGTGATAGTGCAGGTGCTTGTTAGAGAACAAGGGTACTGAGCGTGACCAAGACAAGAAGTCACTTGGATGTCTATCCACTCGTCAGTGACTTGCTTGATGTTGCAGTAGTATGACTGGTCCTTTGACCTACGGTGCTTCAGCTACTCACAGTGAGGTTATTGTAGTTTGACTACACGTATATATGGTCTCTAGTCATATGGGTCCTTGTAGTGTAGATTGGCTACAGTAAGTTCACTGTAGGAGTAGGGTATGCACTTACATAGAATCTATCGACCTTGACAGAAGAGGAGTGATCCTATGTGATTTGTTAGACTGAGTTCTAAGACCTTGGCTAGGGCAGTAATAGAAAGTGGAGAAAGAGTTTTCCACTATCGAACTCGAGTCAAATAAATCTTGACATATAACAGACGAAGAGGTTTGACGAGTTATCCATGACCTCCATCTTGTAGGGATCCACGATAGAAGGACTGTATCACATGATAACTGCACCTAGAGGTTCATCATTCTATTCTGCTGGGTAGCCACTACATGCTGCTAGGTGTCACTGGTGGATGGTGGGACTCATAGGGATTATCTCGATGATCGATAAGCCCTAATGAGTAGAGTTGGAATTGTTCTGACCTATTGAAAGGAGTTTTCAATGATATTGTGATAGAGATCACAATATATCTCACTACCAATTAGAGTAGAACCTATGGGTCACACACACTAGAGGCATTGACCGATCCGATGGTTGAATCGTGATTAGGAATCACAAGTAATCAATTCGATTGATAATAAGCTGAAGAAGGAACAAAGAGAATTAATTAATTAGACTTAAAACAAGAGTCCTACTTGGAGTAGGATTCCTCGAGTCCTAATTGGATTAGGACTAGGAATCCTACTTGGACTGAGATTCCTACTTGGACTGGGATTCCTACTTGGACTGAAAATCCTATTCGGAGTAGGACTGGGATTCCTACTTGGAGTAGGATTCCTACAATCCTAATTAGATTAGGAGTTTTGAATTAAATTTAGATTCCTACTTGGAGTAGGATTCCTAGAGTCCTAATCGGATTAGGACTTCGAATTCAAATTAGAGTCCTAATTGGATTAGGACTAGAATTAAACAAGTCCTAATTGGATTGATGACCCAAAGATTGATTCATAGATTGATTTTGATGATCACAAAACCTTGAAGTATAGATACTAATGTTTATGTTGCAAGGAGAAAGATATTTATTTTGCAAGGAACATAGCAAGTTGGGAGAACACAAGAAGGCCTCCAAAGCTCTCAAGTTGGAAGAAAGCTACAATTCATTGGCCCAAGTTTAAAGTTCAAAAGGTTCAAATTGGAGGAGTAAAATCAAAGGAAAAATTCGAAAGAATAGTCTTCGAGTCGACTCCTGAGGAATTCGAGTCGACTCCAATGTTTACCGAGTCGACTCCGGGGAAGTATGAGTCGACTCCTAGGAGTCACAGGCAGAAAAGTCAGAGAGCAGTTTTCGGGTCTGAGATTCGAGTCGACTCCAGTGGAACGCGAGTCGACTCCGATGGTTGGTAGGTCGACTCCAAAGAAAGCAAGAGTCGACTCTCAGCGGAACACAAAGAAAAAGTCAGAGAGCATTTTTGGGACTCTGAGATTCGAGTCGACTCCCGCATTGCACGAGTCGACTCCGAGACTCCGCGACCATCAACAGACAGAAAACCAAGTTACTGCCTCTGAGATTCGAGTCGACTCCCAGACAGCTCGAGTCGACTCCAAGGCAGCGCTACACCAAGATGGCAGAAGGCTGTGTTTCGCAAACTGAGAGCCGAGTCGACTCCAAGGAAGTTCGAGTCGACTCCAAGACTGGACGAGCCAAAAGACAGAGGATCGGGAGTTCGGGCTCTGAGATTCGAGTCGACTCCCAGGACAGTCGAGTCGACTCGAGAGGACAAAATTCAAAATTGGATCCACGGACTTCAGTGGATGAGCCGACTCCGAAATTGCCAGGTCAGCTCCAGAAGTTGGCGAGTCGACTCCAGGTTAAGCCGAGTCGACTCCCAGTCAAGGCATGCACTTTAATTCAAATTTGGAACAGTGGGCGAGTCGTCTCCGGTAAAACACGAGCCGACTCCTGCAACAGGCGAGCCGACTCCTGATCGCGCGAGTCGACTCCGATCCCAATGGTCATATTGTCAGGAGGTGCAGACTGGTTCCAACGGCTCTATTTTTGTCTCTAACGGCTATATTCTTGTTTCCACGTTATCAAAAGCTATAAAAACAAGAAGAGAGCTAGGAGAGAACTTATGGAAGTGGGAGAGATCATCTAGGAAAGAGATCTCAAAGAGATTACAAAGAAAATCTCCCATAAGCACAAAAGGGCCATCCAAAACGAAATAGAGAGAAGAAGAGCATCCAAGTGAATCCGAAAGCTTCCTCTCCATCCGTGTGCTGCCTCGGGGATCCTCTACTTCATGCCAAATCAGAGGAGGATCAAGTAAAGAAGAAGCCGAGCTCCTCCATCTTCAAAACTCGTTTGAGGGCTTCTCTTTACTCTATTTGTTTATATTGTCATATCTGCTTGTTTAAGAAGCTTTGATTTGTTTTTATTCTTTGTTTTAATATCTTGTAACTTGATTCAATCAAGGGATTGAATCAAGGGGTTAAAGGTTTGTTGGTGAACCAAAGGGAAAACCAACGGGATTAAGGTTTGTTGGTGAGCCTAAGGGAAAACCAACGGGGTTAAGGTTTGTTGGTGAGCCAAAGGAAAAACCAACGGTGTAAGGGTTTGATTGTGAGCCCGGAAAAACAATCGGGGTTGGTTCTAGTCGGTGAGCCTGGGAAAACCGACCGAGTTCGTTGTGCGCTCGTAAAACAACAAGTTGGGTTGTGAGCTTGTAAAACAACCGGCTGTAATCGGTAGGATTATAGTGAAATTCCCAAGAGGTCTTGGGGAGTGGATGTAGGTGCTGGGGTGCACCGAACCACTATATGTCCTTTGTGTTTGTAATGCCTCTAGTTATTGTCTAACTAACACACTTACTTACTTAGATAAATTGCTTGCTTAATTCTTATCCGCACATCCTTTAGTTGCAAGCATATTTAATCAAGTCGAAGTCTATACATCAAACCCTTGCTAAGTTTAACTTCCACTGTGCATCTATACAACTTAGCATAGTTAATCAAAAAGTTTTAGAAGTAGCATAAAAGTTTTAAAAGACCCAATTCACCCCCCCTCTTGGGTTGTATCTACTGGGCAACAAGTGGTATCAGAGCAGGTGCTCAAATATTATTTGTAGTCTTAACCGACTAGAGCCAAAGATCATGACAACTCAAATAGATAGTTTTCTAGGAGAAGGACAATCAATTGATACACCACCACTATTTAATGGCATAAACTATACACATTGGAAAATACGCATGCGCATCTTTATTCAATCACAAAACTATTATTTATGGAAAATCATAATAAATGATCTTCACACACTCTCTCAAACTTTTAATGAAAAGGATTTAGCACAATTGAATGCTGATGCCATGAACCTTTTAGATTGTGCATTAGATAGGAATGAGTTTAATTGCATATCTTCTTGCATGACTGCTAAAGAAATATGGAATATGCTTGAAGACAAATATGAATGCACTAACAAATCTGAAACATCATGTGTAGAAGGAGAGCAGTATCATATTGAAAATCCATGCTTGGTGGCACAAGAGGTACATGCTGAAACTGAAAGCAATTTTACATTTGATGAACTCCATGATGCCTTTTCTGATTTGTATTTAGAATATAAGAAACTTATTTGTAAGAACAAAAACTTGAAGATTGAAAATCAAATTCTAATAGATGAAAAACTGAAACTAACCAGTAAAACTGAAATCTTAATTAAAGAAAATCAAGAACTAAATCAAAGAGATCAACTTCTCACTGAAAGTCATGATAAACTTAAGAAAAACAATGAGTTACTTTCAGAAGATAACAGAAGATTAACTAAAGAAGTTGACAGATTAAAACCTGTTGTTGAAAGATTTACCCTCAGCTCTGAAAAATTGAACCTAATGATAAATAATCAAGGAGCTGAATTTGATAAAGTTACATTAGGATATCAACCTTGGTACACCCAAAAATCTTTCAAGAATATGTTTGTTAAAACAGTTTCTAATCATTTTAAAATAGATTCTTATAATGCTGATAAACAGGAACAAAGGTTATGCAAAATCTCTTCTGTTCCTAAATCTGTACATTACAAATTTGATAAACCTAAAAGGCAAAAACAGAAAACTGAAGGATTATCTACCACTCATGTTAAATCCATGTTTGTTAAATTTAATAAGAAGATGCAGAAATACACTTCTTGTAGCCCTAAAATCTGCAAGCCGATGGACAAAATAGCTATTAAGAAAATATGGGTTCCAAAAGGAACAATAATAGCTAACCTGCACGGACCCAAAAGAGCTTGGGTTCCTAAGTTGAAAATCTAAATATTTTCTGCAGGTGTGTCTAGCACTCAAGGCTCCAACAAAAGATGTTAAATTGGACATTGGGTGCTCTAGACATATATTAAAGAATGAAACTTAAAATATACTTAAGAAAAGTGACTAAAATGGAAGAAATAATGAAATTAGTAATTCTTGCATCCTCTCATACTGAAATTGTTTTATTAGTTGATTAAAACACATCTTGCAAGTATTAATCATTCTTTTCTTATGATATAAGTGATATTTCTGATATAAAAAGAAAATATATCCAAATCACTCCATCTTTCTTTACTTATAGATGGATAATTTGGTAAATCAATTCTCCTAAGAATAACTCTATGAATTCTCTATATGCTTGACTGAGAGTTTTTATCCATGGCATTATTGTTCATAGATATGAAAATGTGTACTTGGTATATCTTTGAATATATGCATTATAAATACTATGATCAAAGAATTCTTTTTGGCATATAAAATTAACTTATGCTAGTATGGACCTAATCTCAAAAGATCTTGTCATTGGTTTACTTAGAATATCTTCTGCAAGGTCAAAGTTTACTATGCATGTTAACTAAGGAAACAAACAAGAATCAAGTTCTAAATCTAAAGATGTTGTTTCCATCACTAAGTTTTCACAAGCTTACATTGGATTTGTTTTTGGCAAGTAAAATTAAAGTATTTTCTGCATTTGCTAAATCTTGTGAAAGGGATCAAATGAAAAAGGTTTGCAAACTATGAAAGTAAAAGAAGTATCATGGCATAGTGTTGAAAACCAATTTTGTATTAAGTTGTGCACAGAAAATAATATTGAATACAATTATTTCCGCACCAAAGAACACCATAAGTAAAATAGGGTTAATAGAATCCTTGAAGAAATGAAAAAGGCAATGTTGTACGATAGTCATTTAAAAGCTATCATCATTGCTTGTCATATATATGGTTTCTATTAGGTCTATTTTTGATGAAAACTCCATTTGATCTTCTGAAAAATAGAAAATGAACTATTGCATATCTTTCATATTTTTCAGTCGTACACGTTATACTTGATATATTCTTATGAAAATAATGCCAAATCTGATAAAGATATTTCTATCTTTGGATATCATTCATCAAGCAATGCATATAGAATATTCAATGAAAAGATTCTAGTTAAAGAAATATCAATTCAGTTTATTCTTTATGAGACTAATGATTCATTATCAAGATACTAAAATCAAATTATATATGGATATGTTTAATCTTTTACATATGACAATCTGAAAACTTGTTAATAATTAGAACCAAATTGAGTTTTCAGAAATGCACTTAATGAAGAAAAATTGGTGACTACTAAAAGATTCAATCAAGAAAAGATGAATTAGATCTTGATGAAATTCTTGCATGATTAGAAGTAAAGATCACCATTATCATTTGCTTGCTTTATGAGCTTTATATTCTGTCAAATGAATGTGTAGAATATACGTCTATGTGGTTATTTCATTTAAAAAAAAAAATCTATGTAAAATAACCACCTTATTTGAAAACACTCATTACCAATATGATAAAGCAATATGTGATTTGGAACAAGCATCAAAAGCATGATAGAATAATTATTTCATCATACACCTAATAGACCAGATTGTGTGATCATTATGTGCCCTTATGCAAGACTTCAATCTAACTCTAATGAATCATAATTTATTGATAACAAATGAATCATAATCTGAATTTTGATAGAAACAATTGTTTAAGGCAATTTGATCAAAACTTAGCTAGCATGCCTTATTGATAATTATCTTAAGCAAATAGAATCTAAGCTAAATTGATGTTAAAAATAAGAAATTAATTTGACCTTGATGAATCTTCCTATTGCTTCACATGCTTGTCCTTGAACAGTCTTGGTTAATGAAACTATCTCTTTAGTTCAAGTGACATATGTTTGCTTATGTTTAGGCAATCTCTTGAGTAAAGTGACTCAACATTCAATTATTATCATATCTTAGGTTGAGTTACCTAGTTAAGAAATATGCTATATGAATGTTTTGTATCTTGAAGAAACTAATAACTTTCTTTCAAGAAAGAAAAGAATTTTGTTAATAATGCAGGATCCTTGAGCAAGAAAATGAGAGATTTCAACTTGAAGGACACCTCCACATAAGATACAACAAACATTCAAATGCAAACAAGAGAGAGGATCTTCTTCAGCCAAAAGTTCACACGTAAGAAATCTAGTTTGGCTTGAAAAATATATATAATGAATAGGTAATTTTAGATACCTTTCTCACAAATTAATTGAGCAAAGTCAATAACTTAAATCTTATGATGGCATGATTAAATTCTTTAATTATTAATTTTTGATATCATGTCTATATGTGTATTGACTGACTTATACTTTTAGAAACTGTTTCATGGTTTGCCCAAACTAAATGATTTCTTAGCCTATATCATAACCATGAATTACACAAGTATATGCTTAAAATTTTGGATGTAAAATAACTTGTGAGAAGTTATGAATCCATGAGCATAATGAAAATGTTGTTTGCATGATATACATATATATGATACATAAGATTAATTCTTTATTCTGCTCTTTCATGTAAATTACTTGAGAATAACAAAAAGAGAGAGAGATAAAGAAAAGAAAATGGACATTGTTCAAGAGATGAAAAATCTGAGCAAAGGCAAGTACTTCAATCTTAAGGAAAAATAAAACAAGCATAATATATTCGGCACATTTGGAAGGGATAAAATCTATAATTAATTACACTCAAACAGGGAGAGTTTGAAGTAAACATTTTAACCTTTCTATATTGCTCATCATAGGGATGGTGCCAATGGGGAGGCTAGTGGTAGTACCCGGCACTATTTGACCCAACTATTCGTTGTAGGGCATATTAGGGACGGCACAAGAGGGAGGCTAGTGGTAGTACCTCGTGCCCCTTCCCAACTCCACCGGATAGGGAGCAAATAGAGTATAGAGCTTAAGAAAGTTAAAAGAAAGACAAAGTAAATGAAAGTATACAAGAAAGAATCAATTCAAATTTTTAGTCACATGAAAACACACTTTAAGGATGAAATCAGTGCAAAATTATATTTAAATAGGGGGAGTTTATTTGAAAAGAATTGATTTTGATACTTGACATGCTTGTTCTTAATATTTTAATGTATGACTTAACACACACTATATTTTGCATGTGGCATGATATTTTAAATTATGGGTTCTCAATATTTTGTAATGTTTCATACTTGAACAATTTGATTGAATGTTTGAATTGCTACATAACATCTTTTGTTTAGTTTTATTGAAAAGAAATTTCAGATTTGTCATTCACAATCATTGTTAAAATCTGAAAGCTAAATAAAATTGTAGAAAGGAGAAGAGAAGAACATCTTTATTTAGGAAAAATAAATTGATATTGATCTATCTTTCTACTTGCCTAACTTTGATACATAATGTCCTAATACTTGTTAAAATATCCTTTATTTTGTATCGAAACTCAAAATTAAACACAGAGATTCTGAAAGTGCTTTAATGTTATTAAAATATGTATTTTTCAATCGTAACAATTTAAGATGAGCTACATTGTGAAAGATACATATCTCATATTATGACTTAGAAAGCTTCTATTGAAAATCCTATGTAATTCAGAATTCGATTTTGTATAAAAGTTTAAACTCCACATGATTACTAAATAAAATATTAATGTAAAAAAAAAAAATTTATTTTGATTGCTCCGATACGCATCCGAAACATATCATTTCTTACCTTCAAAGTATACTAATTTTGATTCAAATGATGTGTCTTACGATGATCTTGATTGCAAGTAAATATTTTTAAAATATATGACTTTATCTTAATATTTAAAAATTTTATTGAGCTTCATGTATACATTGCTGAAAAAACTGTGATTAGGAAATTGAGTTCTATAAATACACATACCTCAATGATCATCTATATGTTTTTCTCTCCTACATTCTTAGAAACTATCATCAGAATATATATATATAGAGTGAATACTATAAATTTTGAATAATTCTAGATCACTCTACATTCTCGATAACATAGAATTTCAGTTTTATTCACGTTTATTATTAAATTCTGAAATTCAACCAAAGAAAAGAATGATTAAAGAAGAATGCATCTTTTGAGGGGGAGCTTTAGATATTCAGTATCCTATCCCAAAGACACTTTATTTTGATGCATACTTTGAATTTTATGGATTGATTTTGATGAACCTCCTTATATTGCAAGACATGCTTTAATTTCCTTGATATGAGTTCTATAAAGGTTGTCTTATCTCAAACCTTGAGTCTTATGAAAATAAGCTGAAATATATTTTTGAGATTGACAATCTTATTGAACATTATCTTAGGATTCTAAACTCTTAAATGGAATGATCAATTGAGGGGGAGAAAGAAAATTTCAGAAGAAGAGGTCTTATGGAACTTAATCGCATAAATCTATAACTAAAGAAGAGAGAAAGAACACTAAATGAAAAGTGATTCTAATACTCTCCAATATGTATCATCTGAAATTTAAATCTGAAAATCTGTATGATACACCTTGAGGCGTGTTATTTGGTTAGTATATCTCATGCATCACTCTTGAACCAAATTGCAAATCTTAAGAGCCTCTAATTTAATGAAAAAGGGGGAGAATAATGTGTTAAATTTTCTTGAGTATCTCTTAGAAAATCTATTTTTGGAACTTCACTAATGAGCTCTAATTGGCTTGCTTTTTGGAACTTCAATTTTGTGCAAATTCATTATTTTATGTATCAAATTGTGCTTATTTTCTAAAGAAATAAAAGAAAGTCTTTAAAAGAGCACTAAGATGTATCAAAAATTGCATGAATGTATATTTTGATATTTGTGCCCCAATGCTCCTATTATCATAAAAGAACTTTGAAGTCATTAAGAAAATTAATTAAATTGCTCTCATAGTTGATAAAATACTTAATAGATTGGGCAAAAGGTCTTAAATGAACAAGCTTTCATACTCAGTGAAGAGAGGTTAGATTTCCACTCATGTTTTTCCTTGAATATCATTTGTAGTACTTCTTGAATTAACCTAAGGAAGATTCCACCTACACTTGATTAGAAAACTATCTGTGGTATCAAATTAGAAAACCTCTTGAATTCACACTCGATGTGTTCTGCTCTGATCTTTGTGCTTAATGTTTCACTATCTTTTTGATGTTGTCAAAAAGGGGAAGAAATATCTAAGTATATGCTATATACCTCAGAATGCTTTATTACTTTGAATTGAATACAAATCAGCTTAATTTAAATATGTTGATTGTGTTAAGCTGATTAAATCTAAAAGCATTATCATGAAGTATGTTTTAAATATACATGTCTTCTACTTCATGCAACTTAGCTATGTATTACTTCTAGAAAACAATATCTTTTATATTGCATATACTCCAAGTTTTGTCATCATCAAAAAGGGGGAGATTGATGACCCAAAGATTGATTCATAGATTGATTTTGATGATCACAAAACCTTGAAGTATAGATACTAATGTTTATGTTGCAAGGAGAAAGATATTTATTTTGCAAGGAACATAGCAAGTTGGGAGAACACAAGAAGGCCTCCAAAGCTCTCAAGTTGGAAGAAAGCTACAATTCATTGGCCCAAGTTTAAAGTTCAAAAGGTTCAAATTGGAGGAGTAAAATCAAAGGAAAAATTCGAAAGAATAGTCTTCGAGTCGACTCCTGAGGAATTCGAGTCGACTCCAATGTTTACCGAGTCGACTCCGGGGAAGTATGAGTCGACTCCTAGGAGTCACAGGCAGAAAAGTCAGAGAGCAGTTTTCGGGTCTGAGATTCGAGTCGACTCCAGTGGAACGCGAGTCGACTCCGATGGTTGGTAGGTCGACTCCAAAGAAAGCAAGAGTCGACTCTCAGCGGAACACAAAGAAAAAGTCAGAGAGCATTTTTGGAACTCTGAGATTCGAGTCGACTCCCGCATTGCACGAGTCGACTCCGAGACTCCGCGACCATCAACAGACAGAAAACCAAGTTACTGCCTCTGAGATTCGAGTCGACTCCCAGACAGCTCGAGTCGACTCCAAGGCAGCGCTACACCAAGATGGCAGAAGGCTGTGTTTCGCAAACTGAGAGCCGAGTCGACTCCAAGGAAGTTCGAGTCGACTCCAAGACTGGACGAGCCAAAAGACAGAGGATCGGGAGTTCGGGCTCTGAGATTCGAGTCGACTCCCAGGACAGTCGAGTCGACTCGAGAGGACAAAATTCAAAATTGGATCCACGGACTTCAGTGGATGAGCCGACTCCGAAATTGCCAGGTCAGCTCCAGAAGTTGGCGAGTCGACTCCAGGTTAAGCCGAGTCGACTCCCAGTCAAGGCATGCACTTTAATTCAAATTTGGAACAGTGGGCGAGTCGTCTCCGGTAAAACACGAGCCGACTCCTGCAACAGGCGAGCCGACTCCTGATCGCGCGAGTCGACTCCGATCCCAACGGTCATATTGTCAGGAGGTGCAGACTGGTTCCAACGGCTCTATTTTTGTCTCTAACGGCAATATTCTTGTTTCCACGTTATCAAAAGCTATAAAAACAAGAAGAGAGCTAGGAGAGAACTTATGGAAGTGGGAGAGATCATCTAGGAAAGAGATCTCAAAGAGATTACAAAGGAAAACTCCCATAAGCACAAAAGGGCCATCCAAAACGAAATAGAGAGAAGAAGAGCATCCAAGTGAATCCGAAAGCTTCCTCTCCATCCGTGTGCTGCCTCGGGGATCCTCTACTTCATGCCAAATCAGAGGAGGATCAAGTAAAGAAGAAGCCGAGCTCCTCCATCTTCAAAACTCGTTTGAGGGCTTCTCTTTACTCTATTTGTTTATATTGTCATATCTGCTTGTTTAAGAAGCTTTGATTTGTTTTTATTCTTTGTTTTAATATCTTGTAACTTGATTCAATCAAGGGATTGAATCAAGGGGTTAAAGGTTTGTTGGTGAACCAAAGGGAAAACCAACGGGATTAAGGTTTGTTGGTGAGCCTAAGGGAAAACCAACGGGGTTAAGGTTTGTTGGTGAGCCAAAGGAAAAACCAACGGTGTAAGGGTTTGATTGTGAGCCCGGGAAAACAATCGGGGTTGGTTCTAATCGGTGAGCCTGGGAAAACCGACCGAGTTCGTTGTGCGCTCGTAAAACAACAAGTTGGGTTGTGAGCTTGTAAAACAACCGGCTGTAATCGGTAGGATTATAGTGAAATTCTCAAGAGGTCTTGGGGAGTGGATTGAGGATGATAGTGTTATTTTGATGATTAACAAGCAATTATCTAGAGCATGCTATAAGTCAAATTGATACTTCATTTATAAGTTCATTACTCTCAGTATATTTGTTTAATTGAAAATGGATAAATGGCCTTGTTCATTTGGATGAATCTAACCTTGAGAATGCAGCAAAGTGTGGTTTGAGTCGACCCATAGGTTGATTGGGTCGACTCCGGCACATCAAGAAGTCATCTGGCACACTCCTACAAAAATGGCACAAATGAATAGTGAGTTGGGTCGACCCAAGGTAAGCATGAGTCGACCCAACCTCCAAAGAACCTCAAAACACAACAGAAGAATGCTCTCTGGATTTACTGAGAGGGTCGACCCACACAGTGGTTGAGTCGACCCAATCTTGAGTCGACCCAAACCCTGAGAGGGTCGACCCAAAGGCAAGACAGAAAGACAGACAGAAAATGGTTCTCTGGAATTACTGAGAGGGTCGACCCAAGAAGAAGTTGAGTCGACCCAAGTGAACTTTGAGTCGACCCAAAGAATGGTTGGGTCGACCCATGGGAAGGAAGGCTGAAATTGAGGTTTCTGTGGTTTCTGAGAGGGTCGACCCAAGGAATGTTTGAGTCGACCCAAGTGAAGGTTGGGTCGACCCAAGGACAGGTTGAGCCGACCCAAACACGGGCTGAACATAACGGCTAGTTGTGCAGAAATGCTTTTTGGACTCCCAACGGCTATAAACGGCTAGTTTCTTCAATCCAACGGTCAGAAAGGACTATTTGGAGGTTGGAGAAGTATTTAAGAGGGAGTATTCATCAGAGGAAGCAAGCTTTTGGGAAAATACATCAAGTGCATTCAAGAGAGAACCCTAGCAAGGCAAGCTTCATCCAAGTGCTTCATTCAAGAGTCAAAAGAAAGGGGTTGAGCAGATTCAAAGAGTCATCAAGAGCTCCATCCTCCCTTGAAGAGTGAAGCATCCTTGACAAAGAAGAGCAAAGCGACTTCAAAGCGATAAATACTTTCTAACTCTTCTTTGTAGTTCATATTGTTTTATATGCTCATTTAGGAGTTTGAATCTTTTCTTTTTATTTGTTAAACACTTTGTAAAGGTTCGTTGGTGAGCCCGCAAAACCAACAAAGGTTTTTGGTGAACCCGGAAAACCAAGTGTATAGGTTCGTTGGTGATCCCGCAAAACCAACAAAGGTTTTTGGTGAACCCGGAAAACCAAGTGTATAGGTTCGTTGGTGAGCCCGTAAAACCAACAAAGGTTTTTGGATTGTGAGCCCGGAAAACAATCCAACTGTAATCCGCGGGATTATAGTGAATTCCCAAGGGGACGCTTGGGGAGTGGACGTAGGTGCTAAGGAGAGCACCGAACCACTATATATTGTTGTGTTTGTGTTGTGCTTGTGCTTACGTTTATTCTTGCATCATCTTCTATCTTTGCACTAGTTTAAATCATTCAAATAGTTTAAGGAAGCATCCACCGCACTTAATTAAGAAAACGTTTAAAGCACCAAAATTTAGAAGAAACCAATTCACCCCCCCTCTTGGCTTGTCACCTTGGGCAACAAGTGGTATCAGAGCAAGGTGCTCTAATAGTACTCATTGATCTCACAATCAAGAGTTAAAGATCATGACAACCCAAGTGGGATATTCTATGAGTGAGGGACAATTAATTGATAGACCTCCACTATTTGATGGTATAAACTACACATATTGGAAAGCACGCATGCGCATTTTCATTCAAGCACATGACTATGATTTATGGAGTATCATAGTCAATGGGCTACACACAAACACTAATCATGATAAAGAAAGGGCTCAGCAAAATGCAAAAGCCATGAATATTCTATATTGTGCATTGGATGATAGTGAACTTAATAGCATATCTTTTTGCATAACTGCTAAGGAAATATGGAATATGCTTGAAGTTAAATATGAATGCACTAACGTTTCTAGTGAATTTGAAACTAGTTCCGAAGAAGAAGAGCATCAAACTGAAACTGAAAATCTATGCTTTGGAGCACATGAAGATGAGGTATGTACTCGAACACAAAGTGATTTCTCATTCAAAAATCAAGTACATACTGAAGCTCAATCTGACTTTACATTTGATGAACTTCATGATGCTTTTTCTGATTTATACTTAGAATATAAGAAGCTTAGTTTAAAGAATAAAAAGCTAAATCAGAAAAATCTATCTCTTGCTGAAAGCTATAATATAACTCAGAAAAATAATAAATTACTTTCAGAAGACAATGAAAGGCTAACTAAAGAAGTTAACAAATTTAAGCCTATAGTTGAAAAATTTACTATCAGCTCTGAAAAACTGAACTTAATGATAAATAATCAAAGAGCTGAATTTGAAAAGGCTGGATTAGGATATCAATCTTGGTACACACAAAAATCCCTTAATGATATATGTGTTAAATCCTCCACTATCTATCCTAAAACGGATTCTAATTTATCTAATGAACCTAATGAACAAAAACAAAAAATTAAAAATCCATCATCCACTTATATTAAATCAATGTTTGTTAAATTTAATAAGAGTATGCAGAAATACATTCCTTATAATCCTAAATTCTGCAAGCCTATGGACAAAATAGCCATTAAGAAAATATGGGTTCCAAAAGGAACAATAATAGCTAACCTACAAGGACCCAAAAGAGCTTGGGTTCCTAAGTTGAAAATCTGAATATTTTCTGTAGGTGTGTCTAGCACTCAAGGCTCCAACAAAAGATGCTAATTTAGAAATTGGGTGCTCTAGACATATATTAAAGAATGAAACTTAAAATATACTTTAGAAAAATAATTGAAATGAAAAGAATAATGAAATTAGTAATCCTTGCATCTCATCATTCTCTTTGCCTTAGTATCTAATTAAAACATAAATTGGAGGTATTAATCAATTTTGTGATATAGGTAATATTTTTAAAAATATAATCAAATCACTTCATTTTATAGTATGCCTTACTTACTGCTGGATAAGTTGCTAAATGATTAATCAATTTATTAAGAATAACTCTATGAATTCTCTATCTACTTGATTGAGAGTTTTTATCAATGGTATTATCTTATTGATCATAGACATGAGAATGTATACTTGGTATGCCTTTAAATATATGCACTATGAATACCAAGATTAAAGAAACCACTTTTGGCATATAAAATCAACTCATACTAGTATGGACTTAATCTCAAAAGACCTTATCATTGGTTCACTTAGATTAATTTTTGCAAGGTCAAAGTTTGCTATGTATGTCATCTAGAAAAATAAACTAGAATCATTTCTAAATTTGAAAATATTGTTTCCACCTTTTAGCCGTTGGAAATTCTCCATAAGAACTTATTTGGATCTCTAGGATTGTGAACCTAGGAGATAAGCTCTCTAATTTTGTAATTATGGATGATTTCTCAAAGCTAATGTTGGTTTTATTCTTGGCACTTAAATTGAAATATTTTCTGCTTTGGCACAAACTTACAAAAGGTTTCAAATGAAAAAGGTTTGCAAACTATGAAAATAAAATTGTATCATGGCATAGTTTTGAAAACCAATTTCTTATTAAGTTGTGCACAGAAAATAATATTGAATACAATTGTTTCTACACCAAGAACACCATAAATAAAATAGGGTTGATAGAATCCTTGAAGAAATGAAAAAGACAATGTTGTATGATAGTCATCTACTTAAATGATTTCTATTAAAGGCTATCATCATTGCTTGTCATACATATGGTTTCTATTAGAAAACTCCTTTTGATCTTCTGAAAAATAGAAAATGATATATTGTATATCTTTTATATTTTTCAGTCATACATGTCATGCTTGATATGTTCTTATGAAAATAATGTCAAATCTGATAAAACAAATATTTCTTTGGATATCACTCTTCAAGCAATGTATATTGAAAATTCAATGAAAAGATACTAGTTGTAGAAATATCAATTCATACTATTCTTATTAAAACTGGATCCTTTATTGAGAATATAGTTTATCATTTTGATTCTATGTAACAATCTGAATTTTGATAGAAACAACTGTTTAAGATAATTTGATTAAAACTTAGCTAGCACGTCTTATTGATAATTATCTTATGCAAATAGAATCTAAGTTAAATTGATTCTGAAAACAAAAAAAAAATTTTGATTTAACTTTAATGAATCTTTCTATTGCCTCACATGCTTGTCCTTGAACCATTTTACTTAATGAAGTTATCTCTTTAGTTCAAGTGACTTGTGCTTGCTTATACTTAGGCAATCTCTTGAGTAAAGTGACTCAAATTCAATTATTGTCATGTCTCATGTTGAGTCATCTAGTTAAGAAATATGTTGTATGAATGTTTTTGTATCCTAGAGAACCTAATGAATTGCCTTCAAGAAAAGAAAAAGATTTTGCTAATGATACAGAATTTATGAGCAAGAAATTTCAACTTGAAGGACACATCGATGAAAGATACAATAAACATTCCCTTGCAAACAAAAAAAGAGAGAGATTTTCTTCAGCCAAGGGTGTAAAGAATCTAAAAGGTATTTGGCTTGAAGAATGCTAAATGCACTGATAATCTAAACTCTTCTCTTGTGAGTTAGTTGAGCAAAATCAATAGTGTGAAATTATATGGTTGCATGATTAAACCTTTAATTGTTGATCATCTTGATATCATGCTTCATTCTCATGCTAGTAATAATTGTTTCATGGTGTGATTAAACTACCTTTTTCTATATAATGCATAACCATGAAATACACAAGCTTATGCCTCAAACCTCTAATTCAAAATAACTTGTGATAAGCTATGAATCATTGGGCATAATGAAAATGCTGTTTGCATGGTATATATTTATATGCAGCATATTAGATTAATTTTTTATTCTGCTCTTTCATGTAATTACTTGAAATAATAAAAAGAAAGAGGTATAAAGAAAAGAAAATGAACAATTATTCAAGGGAATACTCCAATCTTTAGGAAAAGCAAAACAAGCATAATATATTTGGCACATTTGTGAGACTAATATGAACATTCCTTTTGGAAGAGATAAAATCTGTAATTAATTACATAAAAAGTTTGAAGTGAACATTTTAACCCTTCTATATTGCTCATCATAGGGATGGTGCTAATGGAGAGGCTAGTGGTAGTACCCGGCACTATTTGACCCAATTATTCGGTGTAGGGCATATTAGGGATGGCACAAGAGGGAGGCTAGTGGTAGTACCTCGTGCCCCTTCCAACTCCACCGGATAGGGAGCAAATAGAGTATAGAGCATAGAAAAGTAAAATCAAAAGAAATGAAGATTAGAATATTCACTGAGTGGTTTAAAAAAAGAAATTCAAAAATGAGGAAATGAATGACAAGATAAATGAAAGTATATAAAAAGCTTGTGAAAAGCCAAATGAAGTTTCGATCACTTGAAAACACACCTTAAGGATAAAAGCTTAAATTTAATTTAAAAATGCTTCTATCGTTGCGTTTTTGTAACTTTCATTATATACTTCAATGATTGCATCATTTTGGGGAATAACTCAATATGATTTCTAGATGAAATCTACGGTTTAAGAAAAATAGAATTACTTTGGATACCTTGGTTGGTTGCTCCGATACGCATATGAAACATATCATTTTTTATCTTATAAGGGTACTGAAATTGGTCTAAATGATGTGTTTTTTCAATGATCTTGATTGCAAATAAATGGTTCTAAACATATGATATTATTTTGATATTAAAAAGATTTATGGTGCTTCATATATACATTGCTGAAAAACTATGACTAAGAAATTAATTTTTTTTTTTCCTCTCCTACATTATTAAAGACTTTTATCAAAATATATATGTATATATATATTATTAAAAGAGTGAATGATCTTAAGTTTAGAAATATTTCAGCTCACTCAAATGATTCTTAAAAGAAAGAAAATGTAAATGCTTTTGAAAGAATTTGAGCTTCAAATGAATTATTTTCTGATTAATATTTCAGTACATTTTCTCAAAGATTAAGAGGAAGCATAATTTGTTCTTAAAAGATTAAAAGAGTGATTGCTATAAATTTTGAATAATTCTAGATCACTCTACATTCTTGATATCATAAAGTTTCAGTTTTATTCACGTTTATCATTAAAATTTGAAATTCAACAAAAGATAAGAATAATTAAAGAAGAATGCATCTTTTAAGGGGGAGCTTTAGATATTCAGTATCTTATCCTAAAGTTACTTTAATTTGATGCATACCTTGAATTTTATGGATTGATTTTGATGAACCTCCTTATATTGCAAGACTTGCTTTAATTATATAATAAGTTTATACCTTGAGATGAGTTCTATAAAGGTTGTCTTATCTCAAATCTTGAGTCTTATGAAAATAAAATATATTTTCGAGATTGACAATATTATTGAACAAATTCTAAAACTCTCAAATGGAATGATTAATTAAGGGGGAGAAAGAAAATTTCAGAGGGAGAGATCATATAGAACTTAATCGTATAAATTCGCATCTAAAGATGAGACAAAGAATACTAAATGTAAAGTGGTATTAAACTTTGTGCTTCATTGAATATCTTTTGAAAGTTGGATTTCCATCTGTATTCATCGGTAAATCATTTATTTCTGAAAATTTAATTGAAAAGGATTCCATCTGTCTTAGTTTTGAAAATTTATCTTGGAATCTACTTATGAGTTCTTATTGGCTTGCACTTTGGTGTTTCAATCCTGAGCCAATTCATTTTAATTGATTTTGATGCTATGATCTTTAAAGGAGTAAAAGAAAGTTTTTAAGAGAACTCTAAAAGAACTTTCAAAGCCTTGAATTTTATATCCTACATTGCATAAATTCATATTTTGGTATCTATGCTCCAATACTTTTATATCATGAAAGAACTTTGAAGTCATTAAGAATTAAGGATTCAACATAATCTTATGTTTTTCGAGTATATAAGTTTTGATCTTTATTTGCTCTTATACTATACTCTGAAAATTAATTAGATTGCTCTCATCTTGTTATATACTTAATATATATATATATATAAAGATGTTGAGTTTTCATTCGTGCCTTCTTTGAATATTATTCTTGATACTCCTTGAAATAACTTGAAAAAGATTCCATCTACACTTGATTTGAAAAATATCTTTGGAATCTACATTTAGAGATCACTTCTGGCTTACATCCTTAATATCTCATTCCTAAAGCCAAACACATAGAAATAAGATATCATTTTATTAGGGATCATGTGCAAAATGGAAACATATGTATTGAGCATATATGTACTGAAAAACAATTAGCCGACATATTCACAAAACCCTTGAGTGAAGATAGATTCTGCACGCTAAGGAGAGAATTGGGTATATGTGATCCTTTTTATTGAAGAAATATAAAAGGGAGCCAGTAGTCTCATGATACATTCCTTCAATTTCTAAAAATCCATGAAACATGAGTCAAACTTGTTATCTATAGATTCCTTACTCATGTATCATTGTCCCAGAAAGAATTTATAAGGATTGGAAGCCAGGAAAATTTTTAGAAGCAAAAAGAAAGAGAAAAGAAAAATACTGCACTTGGGTCAACCCAACCCAGAATAGGGTCGACCCAACGTTGAGTCGACCCAAGAAGTTTCTTGAGTCGACCCAACGTCGGGATCCCACTGTTAAAAGGGGGACCCGTGAGCTATCTAGGGCACTGTTTGCCCTTGTCCTCTTCTGAAAACCCTATTTCCCACTCTCAAATCTTCTCCAATCATCTCCAAACAGTAGATTACTTCAAGATCTTGGAGAAATGGGACCCAAGAGAGTCGTAGCCAAGCGATCCGGGAGAGTCTCATGATCTTGTTTAGAGCCTAGGATATGTATCTAGTTCTCATATGTATTTTGTGTTTATCATGCATCTTTAAACTTTGATTAAGGAACATTGTATCTGCTTTTGTTTTTGGTCTGAATGTATGAAAATGATTCCTATTTTGATCAATGAAGTTTGAAGTTTATCATTTATTGCATTTTTTTCCATGTATCTTTTTGATGATAACAAAAAGGGGGAGAAGTAAAGAAAGAGTACTTTAGGAGAAGCAAAGATCATCTTGGCGGAGAAGTAAAGAAAGAGTATCTTAGGAGAAGTAAAGGGAGAAGTAAAGATATCTTTAGAGTAAATAGAGTAACAAAAAGGGGGAGAAGTAAAGAAAGAGTAATAAGAGGAGAAGTAAAGAAAGAAAGAGAAATAATTTGTAAAACAAATTGAAAATCATATAGGAAAGCATATACATCCAAGGGGGAGCAATTTGCAACAATGAAAATGATCAACTCAAAAATTTATATCAAATTTCAGAATTTGGCACACATAAATTCAGAATTTGGCACGCACCTCTCGCACCCCGATACATAGCCTGAAACTCATATTATCTCAAATTTTTGAAGTTTCATCGCTAATGAATTATAAATGAAAGGGGGAGCAATTCAAAGAGTCAAATTGGCAACATTTAAATGATATAGGAGGAGATTTCACAAGTATATATGAAAAGCTGAAATTCAGCAGTTTAATCCCTTTTATAAACTGATTTTAAAGACAAGTATCAATAGGCTTATACTCTTTATTTTGTAATCATCAAAAAGGGGGAGATTGAGGATGATAGTGTTATTTTGATGATTAACAAGCAATTATCTAGAGCATGCTATAAGTCAAATTGATACTTCATTTATAAGTTCATTACTCTCAGTATATTTGTTTAATTGAAAATGGATAAATGGCCTTGTTCATTTGGATGAATCTAACCTTGAGAATGCAGCAAAGTGTGGTTTGAGTCGACCCATAGGTTGATTGGGTTGACCCCGGCACATCAAGAAGTCATCTGGCACACTCCTGCAAAAATGGCACAAATGAACAGTGAGTTGGGTCGACCCAAGGTAAGCATGAGTCGACCCAACCTCCAAAGAACCTCAAAACACAACAGAAGAATGCTCTCTGGATTTACTGAGAGGGTCGACCCACACAGTGGTTGAGTCGACCCAATCTTGAGTCGACCCAAACCCTGAGAGGGTCGACCCAAAGGCAAGACAGAAAGACAGACAGAAAATGGTTCTCTGGAATTACTGAGAGGGTCGACCCAAGAAGAAGTTGAGTCGACCCAAGTGAACTTTGAGTCGACCCAAAGAATGGTTGGGTCGACCCATGGGAAGGAAGGCTGAAATTGAGGTTTCTGTGGTTTCTGAGAGGGTCGACCCAAGGAATGTTTGAGTCGACCCAAGTGAAGGTTGGGTCGACCCAAGGACAGGTTGAGCCGACCCAAACACGGGCTGAACATAACGGCTAGTTGTGCAGAAATGCTTTTTGGACTCCCAACGGCTATAAACGGCTAGTTTCTTCAATCCAACCGTCAGAAAGGACTATTTGGAGGTTGGAGAAGTATTTAAGAAGGAGTATTCATCAGAGGAAGCAAGCTTTTGGGAAAATACATCAAGTGCATTCAAGAGAGAACCCTAGCAAGGCAAGCTTCATCCAAGTGCTTCATTCAAGAGTCAAAAGAAAGGGGTTGAGCAGATTCAAAGAGTCATCAAGAGCTCCATCCTCCCTTGAAGAGTGAAGCATCCTTGACAAAGAAGAGCAAAGCGACTTCAAAGCGATAAATACTTTCTAACTCTTCTTTGTAGTTCATATTGTTTTATATGCTCATTTAGGAGTTTGAATCTTTTCTTTTTATTTGTTAAACACTTTGTAAAGGTTCGTTGGTGAGCCCGCAAAACCAACAAAGGTTTTTGGTGAACCCGGAAAACCAAGTGTATAGGTTCGTTGGTGATCCCGCAAAACCAACAAAGGTTTTTGGTGAACCCGGAAAACCAAGTGTATAGGTTCGTTGGTGAGCCCATAAAACCAACAAAGGTTTTTGGATTGTGAGCCCGGAAAACAATCCAACTGTAATCCGCGGGATTATAGTGAATTCCCAAGGGTACGCTTGGGGAGTGGACGTAGGTGCTAAGGAGAGCACCGAACCACTATATATTGTTGTGTTTGTGTTGTGCTTTTGCTTACGTTTATTCTTGCATCATCTTCTATCTTTGCACTAGTTTAAATCATTCAAATAGTTTAAGGAAGCATCCACCGCACTTAATTAAGAAAACGTTTAAAGCACCAAAATTTAGAAGAAACCAATTCACCCCCTCCTCTTGGCTTGTCACCTTGGGCAACATGGATGTAGGTGCTGGGGTGCACCGAACCACTATATGTCCTTTGTGTTTGTAATGCCTCTAGTTATTGTCTAACTAACACACTTACTTACTTAGATAAATTGCTTGCTTAATTCTTATCCGCACATCCTTTAGTTGCAAGCATATTTAATCAAGTCGAAGTCTATACATCAAACCCTTGCTAAGTTTAACTTTCACTGTGCATCTATACAACTTAGCATAGTTAATCAAAAAGTTTTAGAAGTAGCATAAAAGTTTTAAAAGACCCAATTCACCCCCCCTCTTGGGTTGTATCTACTGGGCAACAGATTAGGATTTCTTAAGTCCTAATTAATTATTAATCTAATGAATCAACATGACTCCTAATTGGATTAGGATTGAAGAGTTCAATTGAGTCATGGTTCATTCAAGTTCTAGTTGGATTAGGACTAGCATAGATTGAACCCAATTGATTCATGATTTGGACTAAACCAAATAGGAGCCCTGTTAGATGTATGCCCTAGAAGCCAATTTGGCTGACACATTGTTGATTCTAGGGACATAATTTTGTACTTGACTATTTATTATTGAATAAATAAAAGGTATCTTTTCATTCATATTGTTTATGTGTCTATGAATCGTCCAAGAAATTAATAAGATGATGATACATATTCTCAAGAGTTGAGAATTTGAGCCATGTATCATTGGTGATTAATTTCTAAATGCTCCTGATCAATAGATCATCACGAGGACGGTGATCGATCCGATCAGTGCACAGATCACTTTCCTTCTGGATGGACGAGGCTGCAGTCCACCGTGTAGGGACACTGAAGTGATAGTGCAGGTGCTTGTTAAGAACAAGGGTACTGAGCGTGACCAAGACAAGAAGTCACTTGGATGTCTATCCACTCGTCAGTGACTTGCTTGATGTTGCAGTAGTGTGACTGGTCCTTTGACCTGCGGTGCTTCGGCTACTCACAGTGAGGTTATTGTAGTTTGACTGCACACATACATGGTCTCTAGCCATATGGGTCCATGCAGTGTAGATTGGCTGCAGTAAGTTCACTGTAGGAGTAGGGTATGCACCTATAAGGAATCTATCGACCTTGATAGAAGAGGAGTGATCCTATGTGATTTGTTAGACTGAGTTCTAAGACCTTGGCCAGGGCAGTAATATAAAGTGGAAAAAGAGTTTTCCACTATCGAACTCAAGTCGAATAAATCTTGACATATGACAGACGATGGGGTTTGACGAGTTGTCCATGACCTCCGTCCTGTAGGGATCCACGATAGTAGGACTGTATCACACGTTAACTGCACCTAGAGGTTCATCATTCCATTCTGCTGGGTAGCCACTACATACTGCTAGGTGTCACTGGTGGATGGTGGGACTCATAGGGATTATCTTGATGATCGATAAACCCTAATGAGTTGAGTTAGAATCGTTCCAACTCATTGAAAGGAGTTTCTCAATGATATAGTGATAGAGATCACAATATATCTCACTACCAGTCAGAATAGAACCTATGGGGTCACACACACTAGAAGTATTGACCGATCCGATGGTTGAAATCGTGATTGAGAATCACAAGTAATCAATTTGATTGATAAAGAAGTTGAAGAAGGAACCAAGGGAATTAATTAATTGGACTTGAAACAAGAGTCCTACTTCGGATAGATTCCTAGAGTCCTAATTGGATTAGGACTGAAAATCCTAGTTGGAGTAGGACTGGGATTCCTACTTGGAATAGGATTCCTACAATCCTAATAAGATTAGGAATTTTGAATTAAAATTGGATTCCTACTTGGAATAGGATTCCTAGAAATCCTAATTGGATTAGGACTTCGGATTCAAATTAGAGTCCTAATTGGATTAGGACTAAAATTAAACAAATCCTAATTGGATTAGGATTCCTTAAGTCTAAATTAATTAATAATCTAATGAATCAACATGACTCCTAATTGGATTAGGATTGAAGAGTTCAATTGAGTCATGGTTCATTCAAGTCCTAGTTGGATTAGGACTAGCATAGATTGAACCCAATTGGCTAATCCTAATTGGATTGGGATTAAACCATAAGAGAGGCACCTAATCCTCTTTGGAAGAGGATTAGGGCATCACAAGAAGGAGGGATCACGCCCCTCCTCCTCTCCTTGTGTGCGGCATGAAGAGAGGGGCCGGCGCCCCCCTTCTCTCTTTGGAAAACCATCTAGGGCTCCTACTTTGGAGGAGCCCTTGATGGCTATAAAAGGCACCATGAGGCCGGCGCCCTAGGGCATTGGAATCCTCTTCCTCTTGTGCCGTGGCCACCCTCTTCCTCTCTTCAGTTGCAGCCGCAGGCAAGGGAAAGCTCTCCAAGTGTTGGTGGCCTCCTTCCCTTCCCTTCCTTCATCCAACACAAGGAACAAGAGAAGGCTGCGTAGGGGATCATCTTCTTCCTCTTCTTCATCCTTCTTCTTCCTCCTTCTAAGCACAATCAAGAGTTGATTGAGAGGGAGGACATCAGCCATCAAAGCTATCTCTGCAAGGGAGCTAGCACCCCGGTGAGATAGAAAGCTTGGATCGGATCCTGCTTCGTGTGGATACCTGTAGAGGCCGGACGTTTGAACGGCTTCAAGCGAACCCTCTTCCAAAACCACGAATTCAGATTTGCGGTGATCATCTACCCGCGCAAGGTGAAGATTTGATCTTCCTAATAGTTTTTAAAAGTTTTAATTCTTACCTAATTACGAAAGGTCTCGAAACAACGTTCATGCGATGAACGTCGAACCCGTGCATGCCGATTCCGCTGCCATCTGATTTTCCTTTTTGAAATATCAGCGGCATGGGCGGGTTCCCAACAAGCCCTAGATGCCTTTATAAGGCTTTGAAAGGAGGGCCCTAATGAAAAGTAAAGCCCTCCTCCTCTCCATCAGGTGGCCACCCTCCTCTCCTCTCTTTTCAGCCACCAACAACAAAGGGAAGAAAAGGATCTTGGTGGCCTCCTTCTTCCTCCACCGTTTGGTTCCAACGCAAGGAAGAAAAAGAAGGCTGCAGGGCTTCGTTCCTCTTCTTCTCTTCATCCTTCTTCTTCCTCCTCCCAAGCACAATCAAGGATTGATTGAAAGGGAGGATATCAGCCATCAAAGTTATCTCTGCAAGGGAGCTAGCACCCCGGGGAGATAGAAAGCTTGGATCGGTTTTCTGCTTCGTGTGGATACCCGTAGAGGCCGGGCACTTGAACGGCTTCAAGCGAACCTTCATCCTAAACCACGATCATCAGCTTGCGGTGATCATCTACCCGCACAAAGGTGAAGATCTGATCTTCTAATATTATTTAAAAGTTTTTAATCCTTATCTTTCTACGAACGGTTTTTAAACAACGTTCATGCAATGAACGGTTGATCCCGCACATGCCTCTTCCACTGCATCTGAATTTTTTGAATTTTCTACGGCATGGGCGGGTTCCCAACAGTGGTATCAGAGCCTAGGCTTCGTAGATTAAGGTAAGGATTAATTATTAGTGGGCTTATTAGATCTGAAAATTGAAAGATTATGTATGCTGAAAATTTTCTGCATGCAGATTTTTTCTAGGGTGCTGATTTTTGCATGCTGATTTTTATATGATAAGATGATGATTCTAATTGCATTGTTAATGGGATTACAAAGTTTAGAATCATGATTAGCATGATCAGCAACCTATGTCATAAGATAATCAATTAGTTTTCAGATCTGAAAATTATAATTGCTGCATGTGGTGATGATCATAGGATTCAAATCCTTTTGGTATCGAATGTAATGACCTGCGATGTGATCTGTAATGTCATGTAATTTTTCAGATGCTTGCATGCATCTTATTTAATGTTTTGAGAGGCCTGCGTGCCTCCTAAAAGGGAGATGTAATTTATTTTTATTTTTATTTTATATCTGGTTGTATTTCTGTGATGTGATGTACGTCAACGATCAAGTCGAAGATGATGCATGAGATGAGCAGGGGTCTAAGTGCTTGATGGTGATTGGATCAAGAGTTGGTCAAGGATCGAATCAAGGAGGCTTGGAACCAATTCAAGAGTTGAAGACCAATTGATCGATTGACGTGCATGTGCTTGTAATACGACCTAATTAGAATCCATGATCATCACCCATTTAAAGTTTAGCTTTAATTATTGCTGTGATTATAACTGCCTGCAATGTGCCGTTTGCATATGATGTGAATGAGAGTCGGGTAGATAGGTTTACATGTGATGTAGCAAACCCAATTGAGACCTTAATTAAAACCTCCTCAATCAAGTCGAGAGTGAACCAACATGAGCAAGTCATATTAGATTAATTGATCTAATTGGTGTCTAGGAAAGCATGAAAGGTGGTTACTTAATTAGGACCTTACTCTCTGAGTAAGGAGAGCCTCCCACCTGCTTACCTGGCCAATTGTTCGATTACCTCTTATGAAGAGCTCAAGTTGCAAACACTAAGACCTGATTAACCAATATTAAGTCAATAGGTCTTCCACTGTAGTAGAGCTGCTAAGGTCTTTCTGATGTTGATTTTCTCGGCTGGACACAGTGGGCAAGTTGCATCGGAGGGCTGGACCTATCTATAGACATGAGATGTTGTAGGGTAAAGGTGGGGTTGGGCACCAATAACTGTTAGGTGAGGACCCAATGATGACTTTATTCCTACGGTTATACGGTGGGTCTGACTTAACTAAGAAATGGGACCAATAACTGTTAGGTGAGGTTTTCATGGCTTAGAGACCAAGTTACACTGCAACATGCTTGAGAAGCATTGTACAAGAGTTGTACATTCATCAATCTATGTGTCACCAATAACTGTTAGGTGAGGTGGCATATAAATCGGTGGGACCGCAGTACCCACTAGAAACCCTAGTCGTGTGGGATTTCCGTTTTTCTACTAGGAGAGTGTGAGGAATTCGAGAAAATAGTGGGAGTTACATTTGTTCTAAAAAACCCTAGAACAAATTAGAATCAAGTACAAAATTCTAACTAGAATCTTTACTCTCTGAGGATTATAAAGTCAGCTTCTAGACTTTTAACTCATATCCTATAGAACAACCGTTTGACCAAACCCAATTATAAAGACTAGCTCAGCAAATTTCAAAAATAGTTTTGAATTGTGAGAAATTCGGGTATATGCTAGACCATGAAATCCCCGTGTTACCAATCCGTCCGATCACTGATCAGCATAAGACGCTTGTTAAGTGGACGAACAATGACAATAAAGTTAGGTGCTGCACAATGGCATCCATGTCTAATGCATTACAATGCCAGCATGAGAACATGAAGACTGCCAGGGACATTAAATCACCTGCAAGAGTTGTATGGTGATCAGAGTCACGCAGCTCGGTTTGAAGTGTCCAAGAGGCTCTTCAAAGCCAAGATGCACGATGGGCAGTCTGTCCATGATCATGGTTTGACCATGATAAAGGACTTAGAGAAGCTTGAGAAGCTTGGCATGACCATGCACAAGGAATTGCAAACGGATTTGATCCCACAATCCCTTCCAACTTCATATGAATAGTTTATAGTAAACTACCATATGAACAAGGTTGTATGCACTAAAATAGAATTGTTAAATAAATTGGTAACTACCTTAGGGACCTTGAAGAAGTTCAAGGGGCATCATTTTCGCTGTCAAGTTGGTTTCTACTTTCAAGAGAGAGTCTATTTGGAAGAAGAAGAAGCCTGCGAAGAAGCAGAAGACTAAGAAAACACCAAGTAAGGAAGTTCCAAGAAAAAGGCCAATTGCAAGGAAAAGTGTTTCTATTGCATCATGGATGGCCATTGGAAGAGGAACTGTCCTACATACATGGGAAGCATAAAGAACATGAAGGGTGACAGACCTTCAGAAGGTATGTCAGATATGCTCAGGATACTTAGGGACTGTTACCTATTGCTAGCAGAAATTTGATTTCTGTATTTTATTTAGCACAGAAAGATTTTTATTTATTTGAAAATTAAATTGATTCAACATGGTTTTAAAATTGACAGTCTCTATCACATACATATGGATGTATCTGTGAATATATCTGAGCAAACAGTGAATACCATAGGATCTAATAGATCCAAAAATGAGATAAATCTAAAGTATTTAAGGCACCTCAAGCTTAGCCATATAGGAGAAGACAGAATAAACAAATTGGAGAAACATGAGCTTTTAGGCTCATTGACTTTCGAGTCATATTTGATTTGTGAATTCTGCCTTCAAGGAAAGATGGCCAAATTATCCTTTGTAGGACACAGGGAGGTCCACTCAAATACTTACCCTAGTACACACTGATGTGTGTGGCCCATTCGATGTGCAGGCTAGGGGTTGTAATTTTTTACTTCATTTTACCGATGATTACTCACGGTATGGATATGTGTATGAGACACAAAAATGAAACTTTTGAAAGGTTCAAAAAGCTTAGATATGAAGTAGAAAAATAAGCACAAAAACTCATTAAGGTTCTTCGATCAGATCGAGGAAGTGAATACCTTAATGGAGAGTTCCGTGATTATCTCAAGGAGAATGGTATAGTTCCATAATGGACTCCTCCTGGTACACCTTAGCTCAATGGAGTGTCAGAGAGGAGGAATCGGACTCTATTGATATGGTCCAGTCCATGATGAGCTTCACTGATTTACCCTTGTTTCTTTAGATAGATGCCCTATTTTCAGCTATTTACTTGTTGAATAGAGTTTCCTCTAAAGTCCATTCCTACCGCACCATATGAGATATGACATGGTAAGAAACCAAGTCTTGGTCATCTCAAGATTTGGGGATGTCCAGCCCACGTCAAGAGACTACAGGCAGACAAGCTAGAGGCTAGGACCATAAGTGCTCGTTTTATATGATATCCTAAAGAGTCATTAGGATACAATTTTTACGTCTCAGAGGATCACAATGTGTTTGTGAGCCGTCACGCCATCTTCTTGGAAAAACAGTTTATCCTTGATAGAGGCAGTGGGAGGAAAATTGAGCTTGAAGAGAAAGTTTCTGAAAAGCAACGAGTCATGGATTCTATCGAACCCATTCATACAGAGCCAGTACACGATGACCCTCGACCACCTCGTAGATCTAGTAGGGTCTTCCATCCTCCCGATAGATACTTAGGTATACTAGAAGAGGATACCGAGAAAATATTCCTAGTGGGAGATAGGGATCATACACAAGATCCCAAAACCTACGACGAGGCGATATCAGATATCGATTCCGAGAAATGGCTGGAAGCCATGAAGTCAGAGTTAGACTCCATGCATTCCAACCAAGTCTGGACCTTAGTAGATCCACCAGAAGGTATTGTACCTATTGGATGTAAATGGATCTACAAAAGGAAGATAGGTTCGGATGGAAAGGTAGAGACCTATAAAACAAGGCTAGTGGCGAAAGAGTATAGTCAACGCAAAGGCATTGACTATCAGGAGACCTTTTCACCTGTAGCCATGCTGAAATCCATCCGAACATTGCTTGCCATTGCAGCATTTCATGATTATGAAATTTGCCAGATGGATGTGAAAACTGCTTTCCTAAATGGATATCTTGAAGAAGATATCTATATGAAACAGCCTTTGGGTTTCACTTCCAGTGATAGAGATCACAAGGTCTGCAAGCTGCAAAGGTCCATTTATGGACTAAAGCAAGCATCTCGGAGTTGGAACACTCGTTTCGATGACGCAATCAAAATGTTTGATTTCATCAAAAACGAAGAGGAACCGTGTATTTACAAAAAGGTTAGTGGGAGCGCTGTCGTATTTCTCGTACTGTACGTGGACGACATCCTCCTGATAGGGAATGATATTCCCATGCTAACTCGGTCAAGGTCTGGTTGTCAAAAGAATTCTCCATGAAAGACCTTGGGGAAGCATCCTATATTTTGGGAATAAAGGTCTATAGAGATAGATCTAAAAGGATGCTTGGCCTATCACAGAAAATGTACATAGAGGAGGTGCTGAAGAGGTTCAGCATGGAAAACTCTAAAAGGGGTCTCTTACCCCTAAGGCATGGAATTAATCTCTCCAAGAAGATGTGACCCAACACATCTGAAGAGATTCAACGCATGAGCAAGATCCCCTATGCATCAGCAATAGGGAGCCTCATGTATGCCATGCTGTGTACATGACTTGATATAATACATGCTGTGAATGTCACGAGCATATGTCAATCAGATCCAGGCAAAAAGCACTGGATAGCTATGAAGAACAGTCTTAAGTACTTGAGAAGAACCAAGGACTTGTTCTTGGTCTTTGGGAGAAGATCAGAGTTAAAGGTAGAAGGATGCACACATATTGATGATAGAAAGTCTGCATCAGAATATGTGCAATGGTGGTTCAGTAAATTGGAAGAGTTCCAAACAACCGATCATTATAGATTCAACCTTAGAAGCTGAATGTTAAGCCGTCCCTAAGGGTGCAGTGGAAATCTTTTGGTTTAAAAGGTTCATTGCATAGTTAGGTGTAATGTCATCAGATGTCATAACACTCTACTGCGATAACAAAGGCACCATAGCACTAGCTAAGGAGCCAAAGGTCTCACCAGAAATCGAAGCACATAGAGCGGCAGTTTAACCTAATAAGCGACTACCTCGAAAGAAAATAAGTAGAGGATCAGAGAGTAGACTCTACAGAAAATGTGGCGGACCCATTCACTAAGCAGCTAAGTCGGCTGAAAACTAAAACGCATCTTGAGAAGATGGGGCTTAGGTTTATGGCTGATTGGCTTTAGTGCAAGTGGGAGATTGTTAGATGTATGCCCTAGAAGCCAATCTGGCTGACACATTGTTAATTCTAGGGACACAATTTTGTACTTGACTATTTATTATTGAATAAATAAAAGGCATCTTATCATTCATATTATTTATGTGTCTATGAATTGTCCAAGAAATTAATAAGATGATGATGCATATTCTCAAGAGTTGAGAATTTGAGCCATGTATCATTAGTGATTAATTTCTAAATGCTCCTGATCAATGGATCATCACGAGGACGGTGATCGATCCGATCAGTGCACAGATCACTTTCCTTCTGGATGGACGAGACTTGAGTCCATAGTGTAGGGACACTGAAGTGATAGTGCAGGTGCTTGTTAGAGAATAAGGGTACTGAGCGTGACCAAGACAAGAAGTCACTTGGATGTCTATCCACTCGTCAGTGACTTGCTTGATGTTGCAGTAGTATGACTGGTCCTTTGACTTGCGGTGCTTCAGCTACTCACAGTGAGGTTATTGTAGTTTGACTACACGTATACATGGTCTCTAGTCATATGGGTCCTTTTAGTGTAGATTGGCTGCAGTAAGTTCACTGTAGGAGTAGGGTATGCACTTACATGGAATCTATCGTCCTTGACAGAAGAGGAGTGATCCTATGTGATTTGTTAGACTGAGTTCTAAGACCTTGGCCAGGGCAGTAATAGAAAGTGGAGAAAGAGTTTTCCACTATCGAACTCGAGTCAAATAAATCTTGACATATACAGACGAAGAGGTTTGACGAGTTATCCATGACCTCCGTCCTGTAGGGATCCACGATAGAAGGACTGTATCACATGATAACTGCACCTAGAGGTTCATCATTCTATTCTGCTGGGTAGCCACTACATGCTGCTAGGTATCACTGGTGGATGGTGGGACTCATAGAGATTATGTCAATGATCGATAAGCCCTAATGAGTAGAGTTGGAATTGTTCCGA
The DNA here is from genome assembly GCF_009389715.1 of Phoenix dactylifera. NCBI lineage: Eukaryota > Viridiplantae > Streptophyta > Magnoliopsida > Arecales > Arecaceae > Phoenix > Phoenix dactylifera. The sequence goes on along the minus strand of NW_024068508.1, from coordinate 89,301 downwards.
CCTATTGAAAGGAATTTTCAATGATATTGTGATAGAGATCACAATATATCTCACTACCAGTCAGAGTAGAACCTATGGGGTCACACACACTAGAGGCATTGACCGATCCGATGGTTGAATCGTGATTAGGAATCACAAGTAATCAATTCGATTGATAATAAGCTGAAGAAGGAACAAAGAGAATTAATTAATTGGACTTAAAACAAGAGTCCTACTTGGAGTAGGATTCCTAGAGTCCTAATTGGATTAGGACTAGGAATTCTACTTGGACTGAGATTCCTACTTGGACTGGGATTCCTACTTGGACTGGGAATCCTATTTGGAGTAGGACTGGGATTCCTACTTGGAGTAGGATTCCTACAATCCTAATTAGATTAGGAGTTTTGAATTAAATTTGGATTCCTACTTGGAGTAGGATTTCTAGAGTCCTAATCGGATTAGGACTTCGAATTCAAATTAGAGTCCTAATTGGATTAGGACTAGAATTAAACAAGTCCTAATTGGATTAGGATTTCTTAAGTCCTAATTAATTATTAATCTAATGAATCAACATGACTCCTAATTGGATTAGAATTGAAGAGTTCAATTGAGTCATGGTTCATTCAAGTTCTAATTGGATTAGGACTAGCATAGATTGAACCCAATTGATTCATGATTTGGACTAAACCAAATAGGAGCCCTAGATGCCTTTATAAGGCTTTGAAAGGAGGTGCCCTAATGAAAAGTAAAGCCCTCCTCCTCTCCATCACGTGGCCACCCTCCTCTCCTCTCTTTTCAGCCACCAACAACAAAGGGAAGAAAAGGATCTTGGTGGCCTCCTTCTTCCTCCACCGTTTGGTTCCAACGCAAGGAAGAAAAAGAAGGCTGCAGGGCTTCGTTCCTCTTCTTCTCTTCATCCTTCTTCTTCCTCCTCCCAAGCACAATCAAGGATTGATTGAAAGGGAGGATATCAGCCATCAAAGTTATCTCTGCAAGGGAGCTAGCACCCCGGAGAGATAGAAAGCTTGGATCGGTTTTCTGCTTCGTGTGGATATCCGTAGAGGCCGGGCACTTGAATGGCTTCAAGCGAACCTTCATCCTAAACCACGATCATCAGTTTGCGGTGATCATCTACCCACACAAAGGTGAAGATCTGATCTTCTAATGTTATTTAAAAGTTTTTAATCCTTATCTATCTACGAACGGTTTTTAAACAACGTTCATGCGATGAACGGTTGATCCCGCACATGCCTCTTCCGCTGCATCTGAATTTTTTGAATTTTCTGCGGCATGGGCGGATTCCCAACACTTACATGGAATCTATCGACCTTGATAGAAGAGGAGTGATCCTATGTGATTTATTAGACAGAGTTCTAAGACCTTGGCCAGGGCAATAATATACAGTAGAGAAAGAGTTTTTCACTATCGAACTCAAGTCGAATAAATCTAGACATATGACAGACGATGGGGTTTGACGAGTTATCCATGACCTCTGGTCTGTAAGGATCCACGATAGAAGGACTGTATCATACGATAACTGCACCTAGAGGTTCATCATTCCATTCTGCTGGGTGCCACTACATACTGCTAGGTGTCACTGGTGGATGGTGAGACTCACACGGATCATCTTGATGGTCGATAAACCCTGATGAGTTGAATTGAAATTGTTTCAACCCATTGAAAAAAGTTTTCAATGATATTGTGATAGAGATCGCAATATATCTTCCTACCAGTCAAAATGGAACCTATGGGGTCACACACATTAGAGGTAATGACCGATCCGATGGTTGAATGTGATTAGAAATCACAAATAATCAATTAGATTGATAAATGAAAATCCGCTAAGAGTTAGTGGTTAGAAGAAGGAACAATTGCAATCGGATTGCAATTTAATTTAATTAATTAAATTTAATTAATTAGACTTGATCATGAGTCCTACTTGGAGTAGGATCCTTGGAGTCCTAATTAGATTAGGATTTCAAATTAAATTAGACTCCTATTTGGAATAGGATTTCTAAAGTCCTAATTGTCTTAGGGCTGAAATTTAATAAGTCCTAATTAGATTAGGATTATTTTAAGTCCTAATTAATTTGAAATTTAATCTAATTAATTTCATGACTCCTAATTGGATTAGGATTAAAGAGTTCAATAAAGTCATGGTTCAGTTAAATCCTAATTAGATTAGGATTTGGAGGAAATTGAAATGGGTTCATAAAAATCCTATTTTAACTAGGATTAGACTCATGCAATGGACCCAAATTAAAACCCCCTTTAATTTATTTAAATAGCAGATTTAAATGAACTTGAGGCAGGGGCCCACGCCCCTCCCCTTGGGGTGTGCGTGGGAGAAAGAGGAGGGGCGCACGCCTCTCCTTGTTGGCCAAAACAAAAGATAAAGATGAGTTCCTAAAAAATAGGAACTCATCCTTATCACTTTAGGGATTAAAAGAGGAGGCGTGTGACCCCTCTTCTTCATCCTTTTCTGATGCATTTCGGCAGCAACCTTTCTCCTCCATCTTCCTCCTTTGACCCCTCTAGTGCTCATTTGTGCACTACCATGCAGGGTCTAAATAAAAGTAGAAGGCTGGCGGAATGTGCGGTAACCCTTCGGGTTGGCAACGGGGCAAAAGTTGCTGCTGTGGCTGTGGACACCTACCATCTGCGACTACCGTCCGATTTTAATTTATTACTTAGAGACTGCTATTATGTACCTGCTGCTAGCAGAAATTTGATTTCTGTTTCATGTCTAGCACAGGAAGGTCATGTTTTTATATTTGACAAAGACTGCTGTTTTATTTATTTCAGAAATAAAATAGTCGCACGTGGTTTTATGATTGACAGTCTCTATCATTTGCATATGGATGTATCTGTAAATGTGTCTGAGCAAGAAGTGAGTGCCAAAGGATCCAAGAGATCCAGGAATGAGATAAACCAAAAATATTTGTGGCACCTCAGGCGTGGCCATATTGGAGAGGACAGAATGAACAAAATGAATAAAGATGGGCTTCTCAGCTCATTGACTTCCGAGTCATATCCAGTTTGCGAGTCCTGTCTTCAAGGAAAAATGGCTAGATTGCCCTTTGTAGGACATGGGGAGAGGACCACTGAAATACTTATCCTGGTACACACAGATGTGTGTGGCCCATTCGATGTGCAAGCCAGGGGACGTTATTCGTACTTCATTACCTTTACCGATGATTATTCACGGTATGGGTATGTGTATCTTATGAGACACAAATCTGAATCTTTTGAAAAGTTCAAAGAGTTCAGAAATGAAGTAGAAAAACAAACTGAAAAATCTCTTAAGGCTCTACGATCAGATCGAGGAGGAGAATACCCTAGTGGAGAATTCCGGGACTATCTCAAGGACAATGGCATAGTCTCACAATGGACTTCTTCGGGTACACCTCAACTCAACGGGGTGTCAGAGAGAAGAAATCGGACTCTATTGGATATGGTCCGGTCCATGATGAGCTTCACTGATTTACCTATATTTCTTTGGGGAGATGCCTTACTTACCGCAGTATATCTACCGAATAGAGTTCCCTTTAAATCCGTTCCTACCACACCGTATGAGATATGGCATGGTAAGAAACCAAGTCTTGGTCATCTCAAGATTTGGGGATGTCCGGCCCACGTCAAAAGACTACAGGCGGACAAACTAGAGGCTAGGACCATAAGTGCTCGTTTTATAGGATATCCTAAAGAGTCATTAGGATACAATTTTTACATCTCAGAGGATCACAATGTGTTTGTGAGCCGTCATGCCATCTTCTTGGAAAACCAGTTTATCCTTGATAGAGGCAGTGGGAGTAAAATTAAGCTTGAAGAAAAAGTCTCTGAAAAGCAACGAGTCATGGATCCTATCGAACCCATTCATACAGAGCCAGTACACGATGTCCCTCAACCACCTCGTAGATCTAGTAGGGTCTCCCATCCTTCCGATAGATACTTAGGTATACTAGAAGAGGATACCGAGGAAATGTTCCTAGTGGGAGATAGGGATCACACACAGTATCCCAAAACCTACGATGAGGCGATATCTGATATCGATTCCGAGAAATGGTTGGAAGCTATGAAGTCAGAGTTAGACTCCATGCATTCCAACCAAGTCTGGACCTTAGTAGATCCATCAGAAGGTATTGTACCTATTGGATGCAAATGGATCTACAAAAGAAAGATAGGTTCGGATGGAAAGGTAGAGACCTATAAAGCAAGGCTAGTGGCGAAAGGGTATAGTCAACGCAAAGGCATTGACTATCAGGAGACCGTTTCACCTGTAGCCATGCTAAAATCCATCCGAACATTGCTTGCCATTGCAGCATTTCATGATTATGAAATCTGGCAGATGGATGTGAAAACTGCTTTCCTGAATGGATATCTTGATGAAGATATCTATATGGAACAGCCTTTGGGTTTCACTTCCAGTGATGGAGATCACAAGGTTTGCAAGCTGCAAAGGTCCATCTATGGACTAAAGCAAGCATCTCGGAATTGGAACACCCGTTTCGATGTTGCAATCAAAATGTCTGATTTCATCGAAAACGAAGAGGAACCGTGTGTTTACAAAAAGGTTAGTGGGAGTGCTGTCGTATTTTTTGTACTGTACGTGGACGACATCCTCCTGATAGGAAATGATATTCCCATGCTAACCTCGGTCAAGGTCTGGTTGTCAAAAGAGTTCTCCATGAAAGACCTTGGGGAAGCATCCTATATTTTGGGAATAAAGGTCTATAGAGATAGATCTAAAAGGATGCTTGGCCTATCACAAAAGATGTACATAGAGGAAGTGCTGAAAAGGTTCAGCATGAAAAACTCTAAAAGGGGTCTTTTACCCCTAAGGCATGGAATTCATCTCTCCAAGAAGATGTGCCCCAACACATCTAAGAGATTCAACGCATGAGCAAGATCCCCTATGCATCAGCAATAGGGAGCCTTATGTATGCCATGCTATGTACACGACCTGATATAGCCCTTGCTGTGAGTGTCACAAGCAGATATCAGTCGAATCCAGGTGAAGAACACTGGACAGCTGTGAAGAATATTTTTAAGTACTTGAGAAGAACTAAAGATTTATTCTTGGTCTTTGGAGGATCATCAGAGTTAAAAGTAGAAGGGTACACAGATTCAGACTTCATGACTGATGTCGAATTCAACATCTGGATATATGTTCTTGTGCAATGGTGGTACGGTGAATTGGAAAAGTTCTAAACAACCGATCATTACTGATTCTACTATGAAAGCTGAGTACATCGCCGCCTCTGAAGCTGCTAAAGAAGGCTTCTGGTTCAAAAAATTTATTGCAGAGTTGGACGTGATGACATCAGATGCCATAACATTCTACTGCGATAATAATGGCGCCATAGCTCTTGCTAAAGAGCCAAGGTCTCAGCAGAAGTCCAAGCATATAGAGCGGCACTTCCACCTCATACGCGACTATGTTGAGAAGAAGTATGTCGAGATGCAGAGAGTAGACTCCGCGGACAACGTGGCGACCCATTCACTAAGCAGCTAAGTCAGCAAAAGACTGAAGCCCACCTTGAGAAGATGGGCCTAAGATATATGACCAATTGGCTTTAGTGCAAGTGGGAGATTGTTAGATGTATGCCCTAGAAGCCAATCTGGCTGACACATTGTTAATTCTAGGGACATAATTTTATACTTGACTATTTATTATTGAATAAATGAAAGGCATCTTTTTCATTCATATTGTTATTGTGTCTATGAATCGTCCAAGGAATTAATAAGATGATGATGCATATTCTCAAGAGTTGAGAATTTGAGCCATGTATCATTAGTGATTAATTTCTAAACGCTCCTGATCGATGGATCATCACGAGGACGGTGATCGATCCGATGAGATCAGTGCACACATTGCTTTCCTTATGGATGGACGAGACTCGAGTCCACAGTGTGGCGACACTGAAGTAATAGTGCGGGTGCTTGTTAAGAACAAGGGTACTGAGCATGACCAAGACAAGAAGTCACATGGATGTCTATCCACTCGATAGTGACTTGCTTGATGTTGCAGTAGTGTGACTGGTCCTTTGACCTGCGATGCTTCGGCTACTCACAGTAAGGTTATTGTAGTTTGACTGCACAAATACATGGTCTCTAGCCATATGGGTCCATGCAGTGTAGATTGGCTGCAGCAGGTTCACTGTAGGAGTAGGGTATGCATCTACAAGAAACCTATCGACCTTGATAGATAAGGAGAGATCCTTTGTGATTTATAAGACTGAGTTCGTAAGACCTCGGCCGGGGCAGATTGCACAGTGGAGAAAGAGTTCTTCGCTCTCGAACTTAAGTCGAATAAATCTTGACATATGACAGACGAAGGGGTTTGACGAGTTATCCATGACCTCCGTCCTGTAGGGATCTACGATAGAAGGACTGTATCACATGATAACTGTACCTAGAGGTTCATCATTCTATTCTGCTGAATAGCCACCGCATGCTGCTAGGTGTCACTGGTGGATGGTGGGACTCACAAGGATTATCTCGATGATCGATTAACCCTAATGAGTAGAGTTGGAATCATTCCGACCTATTGAAAGGAGTTTTCAATGATATTGTGATAGAGATCACAATATATCTCACTACTAGTCAGAATAGAACATATGGGGTCACACACACTAGAAGTATTGACCGATCCGATGGTTGAATCGTGATTAGGAATCACAAGTAATCAATTCGATTGATATTCAGTTGAAGAAGGAATAATGGAATTAATTAATTGAACTTAAATACAAATCCTACTTCGAGTAGGATTCTTAGAGTCCTAATTGGATTAGGACTGGGAATCCTAATCGGAGTAGGACTGGGATTCCTACTTGGAGTAGGATTCCTACAATCCTAATTAGATTAGGAGTTTTAAATTAAATTTGGATTCCTACTTGGAGTAGGATTTCTAGAGTCCTAATCGGATTAGGACTTCGAATTCAAATAAGAGTCTTAAATTAGATTAGGACTAAAATTTAATAAGTCCTAATAAGATTAGGATTTCTTAAGTCCCAAGTTAATTATTAATTTAATGAATCAGGATGACTCCTAATTAGATTAGGATTGAAGGTTTCAATTGAGTCATGATTCATTGAGTTCTAATTGGATTAGGACTTACCTAGATTAAACCCAATTGGATCACCGTTAGACTAAGCCTAATTAGATTAGGACTTAGTCATTAGGAGGCCCCCTAATCCTCCTTAGAGGAGGACTAGGGCTAATGAAGAGGAGGGCCGTACGCCCCCTCCTCCTTCTCTTCTTTGGTGCGGCAAGACAAGAGGGGTCGGCGCCCCTCTTGGAAATTAGTCTGGAGCTCCTAAAAGTTAGGAGCTCCACAATCTATTTAAGGGGTTCAAGAGGCAGCACCTAGGGCATTGGAAACTCCTCTCCCTTGTGCCGTACGCCCCTCCTTCCTCTTGGTTTTCAGCCGCCATCAGCAAAAGGGAAAAGAAAGAGGAGGCGAGCTCCTCATCTTGGTCTTCGTCCTTTGTTCCAACACAGGGAAAGAAAAAGGCAGCAACAAGCCTTTTGGTTCTTCTCCCAAGAGCTTTCTTCTTCTTCATCCTCCCTCTGACATTCAAGAGTTGAAAGAGGGGGAGAAAATCAGCCATCAAAGTTATCTCTGCAAGGGAGCTAGCACCCCGGGGAGATTAGAGCGTTTGGATCGGTTCCTGCTTCGTGTGGATACCCATAGAGGCCGGGCACTTGAACGGCTTCAAGCGAACCTTCATCTAAAACCATGATCATCAATTTGCGGTGATCATCTACCCGCACAAGGTGAAGATCTGATCTTCTAATGTTATTTAAAAGTTTTTAATCCTTATCTATCTACGAACGGTTTTAAACAACGTTCATGCGATGAACGGTTGATCCCGCGCATGCCTCTTCCGCTGCATCTGAAATTTTTGAAATTTTTCTGCGACATGGGCGGTATCCTAACAGTCCTTTCATCAGAAGAGAGGTTCCTCAAGTTCCTACAACAAGGATAAAGGTAAGGAAAGGGAAAGTGAGGGAATCGGATGCTATGAATGCAAGAAGCCGGGACATTTTAGAATCGACTGTCCCTTGCTGAAGAAGGGCAGCAAATACAAGAAGAAGAAAGCTCTTGTCTCCACTTTGACAGACTCCGATCAATCATCATCATCATCGGATGAGAAACAAGATGAAAAAGCAAATTTTTGCTTTATGGCAAATGATAATGAGGTAACATCTAAAACTCAGTTAGAGTTTACTTTTGATGAATTGTATGATGCCTTTAATGAACTAATGTGTGGAGTGATTGATTAAAACCCTATTTGATTTTGATGAGCTCAAAGCATTTGAGCATATCTCTTGTTTACTAATGAATTCAATTAAGTGTTTCAGTGAAAATCTTGTCTAAGTGTCTCTAGACTTAGTTCATAATATTTTGGATAAGTTAAGAAGTCAGCCTGAACCAAAGTCTGAGACTCGAGTCGACTCCAGAGTATCACGAGTCGACTCCAAGCGTATCAAGTTCACTGGACGGGCTCGAGTCGACTCCGGATAAGTACGAGTCGACTCCGACTTAGAACAGACAGACGAACAGAAAGCATCAACTCAAAACCTGTCAGCGAGTCGACTCCTGAAGTGCGCGAGTCGACTCCGATGTTCACCGAGTCGACTCCAGGGTAGCAAGAGTCGACTCCAAGGAGCCACAGGCAGAAAAGTCAGAGAGCAGTTTTTGGGTCTGAGATTCGAGTCGACTCCAGTGGAACGCGAGTCGACTCCGATGGTTGGCAAGTCGACTTCAAAGAAAGTGAGAGTCGACTCTCAGAGGAACACAAGGAAAAAGTCAGAGAACATTTTTCGAACTCTGAGATTCGAGTCGACTCCCGCAATACGCGAGTCGACTCCGAGACTCCGCGACCACAAAGAATACAGAAGACCAATTTACTGTCTCTGAGATTCGAGTCGACTCCCAGACAGCTAGAGTCGACTCCAAGGCAGCTCTACATCAAAAAGACAGAAGACAGTGTTTCGGAAACTGAGAGCCGAGTCGACTCCGGGGAAGTTCGAGTCGACTCCAAGACTGGACGAGGCAAAAGACAGAAGATAGGGAGTTCGGGCTCTGAGCGCCGAGTCGACTCCCAGGATTGTCGAGTCGACTCGAGTGGACCAAATTCAAAAATAGATCCACGGACTCCATGGGATGAGCCGACTCCGAGAAAGCCAAGTCAGCTCCAGAAGTTGGCGAGTCGACTCCAGGTCAAGACGAGTCGACTCCCAGTCTAAGAGGCTACTTTAATTCAAATCCGAAACAGTTGCCGAGTCAACTCCAGAAAAGCATGAGTCGACTCCCGCTACAGCCGAGTCGACTCCTGATCGCGCGAGTCGACTCCAACCCACCAACGGACACATTGTCAGGGTGTACAGAGTGTGCAGAACGGGCAGAAAAAGCTCTCTAATGGCTAGTTTCCGTGGGGGTTGGTTTAAATAGCCACAGAGGACTGTAGCAAAGCAGAGAACAACCATTCCACTCCAAGTAATCAAGCTTTCAATCTCTGCAACTTGTTCTTCAACGAAAAAGAGGGAAGAGCAGCATTAACTGCATCCACCTACTTCTTCCCAACATTGAAAGAGCCTCCTCCTGCATTCAAGTCGACTACACATTCAAGAGGAGACCCGAAGTTCAAGAAGCCCTTCCTCTTCTCCAACTTAAAAGCGTTTGAGGGCTCTTAACTTCGTTATTGTTCATATTGCCATTTATCTGCTTTTGAGAAGCTGTATTTTTCTGTTTGTTCTTTTCATCTACACATTGTCTTTGCTTGGTTCAATCGGGGGATTGAATCAAGGGTATAGAGGTTGGTTGGTGAGCCGAGTGTAAAACCAACGTGTAAGGGTTCGATTGTGATCCCGGAAAAACAATCAGGGTTGGTTCTAGTCGGTGAGCCTGGGAAAACCGACCGAGTTCGTTGTGAGCTCGTAAAACAACAAGTTTGGTTGTGAGCTTGGAAAACAACCGGCTGTAATCCAAGGGGTTATAGTGAATTCCCAGGTGAGACTTGGGGAGTGGACGTAGGAGCAAGGGTTAGCTCCGAACCACTATAAAACTTGGTGTTTGTGATTGATTGTCTCTCTTTCTCTTACTCTCATATCACTCACAGCACATAGCAATTAATCGAACAACTTGCAATAGCTTTAATTAGTCATCCACATCGTTTTAAATTGTAAGATTATTTTAAAACCCAATTCATCCCCCCTCTTGGGTTGTCTATCTGGGCAACAAGTGGTATCAGAGCCTAAACTCTTCCACCCAAGAGTAAAAGATCGAAATGACAACCCCATTTGGATCTTCCCACATTGAGGGTCAGTCCACCCAAAGACCCCATTCTTTAATGGATCCGACTACTCATATTGGAAGGCTAGGATGAGAATATTCATCCAAGCCCAAGACTATGAGATGTGGACCATTGTAGTAAATGGGCCATACATCCCATCCATATATGTAGAGGGTGTCACGGTACCCAAACTAGAAAAGGATTGGGATGAACATGACATGAGAAAGGCACAACTAAACTCTAAAACTATGAATGTGCTTTATTGTGCCTTAGATAGAAATGAATTCAATAGGGTCTCAACTTGCAATTCTGCAAAAGAGATTTGGGACAGACTTGAAGTGACCCATGAGGGCACGAATCAAGTCAAAGAATCCAAAATAAATATTTTAGTTCATAAGTATGAACTATTTAAAATGGATTCTAATGAAACAATCACATGCATGTTCACTAGGTTTACTGACATTGTCAATAGCCTAAAAAGCCTTGGCAAGAACTATACTAACAGTGAGCTTGTCAGAAAAATCCTTCGTTGTCTACCAAGGTCATGGAAAGCTAAAGTGACGGCAATCCAAGAAGCCAAGGACTTGAACAAGTTACCACTTGAGGAGCTTCTTGGATCCCTAATGACGCACGAGCTAACCATGAAGCAACACAACGAGGAAGAGTCCTCCCATAAGAAAAAGGTAATAGCTCTTAAATCTACTTCATCTAACAAGGACTTGTCTTGCAGTAGCAGCAGTGAAGAAGAAGAACATGAGGAAGATGATGGTGAGGCTCTTCTTGTGCGCAAATTCAGAAAATTCATCAACCACAAGAAGTCCTATCATCAAAGGAGAGGCCCCTCAAATTCCTACCGCAAGGACAAAGGTAAGGAAAGGGAAAATGAGGGGATTGGCTGCTATGAGTGTAAAAAACCGGGACACATCAGAGCTGAGTGTCCCTTACTAAAGAAAGGCAACAAGTACAAGAAGAAGAAAGCCCTCGTCACCACCTTATCGGACTCCGACGCATCATCTTCATCATCGGATGAAGAACAAGAAGAAAAGGCCAATTTGTGCTTCATGGCCAATGAAAATGAGGTAACATCTGAATCACATCTCGATTTTTCTTTTGATGAACTTTATGATGCATTTAATGAATTAATGATAGAATATAAGGCCATAAATCTTAAGAACAAAGAACTAAAAATAGCTAAACAATCATACATACTTAAATGCGATAAACTAGTTAAGGATAAGGACTGTATCACCATAGAAAATCTAGAACTTAAGACAAGCAACCAACTCTTAATTAAGAAAACTAACACCTTAAGTAAAGATAACGAAGAACTAACTAAGGAATTTTCAGAACTTAAAAACCATAAACAAATCTTAAACAAGGATCTCACAAAAGAACTAAATGATCTAAGAGCAGAAAATCAAACACTAACTAAAGAACTTAACAAATACAAACCTTTGGTTGAAAAATTTACATATAGTTCTGAAAAGTTAAATATGATACTAAATAGTCAACGAGCAGTATTTAATAAAGCGGGTTTAGGATATAAACCAAGAAATAAACAAAAACTTCTTAGTAACTTCTTTGTTAAAGCTGGGGAAAGTAAAACTAAGAAAATAACCTGCTTTTGTTGTAGAACTATAGGTCATAAAGCAAATATGTGTAATTTTAGGAAAGGTAAAACAAAAAGGAAAATTAAAAGGGTATGGGCTCCAAAAGGAACCAACTTGACTAACCATGAAGGACCCAAAAAAACTTGGGTACCTAAGATGATATGATTTGCTTGTGTAGGAGTGTCTTGCAGCCAAGGTCAACAAAAACTGCTGGTATTTGGATAGTGGCTGCTCAAGACACATGACGGGTGACAAGGATCAATTTTTCACCCTTGAAGCTAAGAAGGGAGGTGCTGTGACTTTTGGAGACAACAACCAAGGTCACATCATTGGTATTGGTAAAGTTCAAATTACCCCTTTTACTTTTATTGATAATGTTAGATATGTTGATGGTCTTAAGCATAACTTATTAAGCATTAGTCAACTATGTGATAAAGGGTATGATGTTATGTTTAAACCATCACTATGCATTATAACAAACCCTAATGACAATAGTTTAGTTTTTAAAGGAATTAGACGTGGGAATGTGTATGTTGTAGACCTTGAAGATCTTGCCAAACATAACCAATGTCTAGTTGTTAATGAAACTAAGGATAATGATGCTAGCTGGTTATGGCACCGTAAGTTAGGTCATGCAAGCATGGACACAATAACTAAACTAGTTAAAAGAGATTCCGTGATAGGTTTGCCAAAATTAAAATTTGAGAAGAACAAAATATGTGAAGCATGTCAATTTGGCAAACAATCTAGAAACTCATTTAAATCCATAAAATGTGTCTCTACATCTAGACCTCTAGAATTATTACACATGGACCTATTCGGACCAACTAGAACCACTAGCCTAGGTGGAAATAAATATGGTCTAGTTATTGTAGATGACTATTCTAGATACACTTGGGTTATGTTCTTAGCACATAAAGATCAAGCTTTTTCAGAATTTAAAAAGTTTCATAAGGAAGTAACCAATGCTAGAGATACTTCAGTAATAGCCATTAGAAGTGACCATGGTACCGAATTCAAAAATCAGTCATTTGATGAGTTTTGTAGTAAAAAGGGGATAACCCATAATTTTTCTGCACCTAGGACACCACAACAAAATGGAGTTGTGGAGAGGAAAAATAGAACTCTAGAGGAAATGGCTAGAACTATGTTATGTGAAAGTAACCTCCCTAAGTACTTTTGGGGAGAAGCCATTAATACTTCTTGTCATATATTAAATAGAGTTCTATTGAGACCCATCATAAAGAAAACACCTTATGAACTTTGGAAAAACAGAAAACCAAAAGTTAATTACTTTCATGTTTTTGGATGTAGGTGTTTTGTTCATAATAATGGGAAAGATAATCTAGGTAAATTTGACTCTAAATTTGATGAGGGAATATTCTTAGGTTACTCTACAACTAGTAAAGCCTATAGAGTCTTTAATAAAAGAACCTTAGTTATAGAAGAATCTATACATGTTGTATTTGATGATTCTAGTGACATCTCCTCTAGTAAGAAAGTTAACTTTGATGATGATGCTGAAATTCTTGAAGAAAAGATAGATGAGATGACATTACAAGATGATAATCAAAAATTGATTGAAGGAGCATCATCAAGCCAAGAGGCTATTGTGAATCATGGGCTAACTAAAGCTTGGAGGTATGCTCACGGGCATCCTAAGGAACTAATTCTAGATGATCCATCTCAACCGGTTAGGACTAGAGCATCTCTTAGGAATTTAAATAACCATCTAGCTTTCATCTCACACTTTGAGCCCAAACATATAGAAGAAGCCGAAAATGATGTAAATTGGATAAATGCAATGCAAGAAGAATTAAACCAATTTACTAGAAACAAGGTATGGAATCTAGTAGAGAGACCTTCTGAATATCCGATTATAGGTACTAAATGGATTTATAAAAATAAACTTGATGAAAATGGAATTGTTATAAGGAATAAGGCTAGACTAGTAGCAAAGGGTTATAATCAAGAAGAAGGTATAGATTTTGATGAAACCTTTGCTCCTGTAGCTAGACTTGAGGCTATTAGATTATTATTAGCATATGCATGCTCTAAGGATTTCAAACTATTTCAAATGGATGTAAAAAGTGCATTTTTAAATGGGTATATAAATGAGGAGGTATATGTAGAACAACCTCCTGGTTTTGAAAATCATCAATATCCTAATCATGTATATAAACTGAACAAAGGACTTTATGGTTTAAAACAAGCACCTAGAGCATGGTATGAGAGGCTTAGCAAATTCCTACTAGAACATGAGTTCTCTAGGGGTAATGTAGATACAACACTATTTCTGAAAAAGAAAGACCAAGATATGCTACTAGTACAGATTTATGTTGATGATATCATTTTCGGTGCTACTAACAATCGCCTCTGCGAAGAATTTGCTGATTTGATGCAGAATGAATTTGAGATGAGCATGATAGGAGAGCTGAACTACTTCCTCGGGCTTCAAATCAAACAGTCTGAAGGAGGCATCTTCATCAATCAAGCCAAATATATCAAGGAGATGCTCAAGAAGTTTGATATGGAGGGAAACAAGTCAATCAGCACCCCCATGAGCTCATCATGCAAATTAGATCAAGATGAATCAGGTAAATCTGTAGATCAGAAACTGTATAGAGGTATGATAGGATCTTTATTGTATCTTACTGCAAGTAGACCTGATATTATGTTTAGTGTCTGCATGTGTGCTAGATATCAGGCTAATCCTAAGGAATCACATCTAGTTGCAGTTAAGAGAATTTTTAAATACTTAATAGGAACTAAGAATATAGGGTTATGGTACTCTAAAGAATCTAGCCTAAACTTAATAGGATACACAGATTCAGACTTCGCTGGATGTAAGCTTGATAGAAAAAGTACCAGCGGGTCTTGTCAATTTCTAGGAGAAAACCTAATCTCATGGTTTAGCAAGAAACAAAACTCGGTTGCATTATCTACTGCTGTAGCTGAATATGTTGCAGCCGGGAGTTGTTGTGCTCAAATCTTGTGGATCAAACAACAATTAGAAGATTATGGCATTAAACAAGATAAAATACCTATTAACTGTGATAATACAAGTGCCATTAATCTAACTAAAAATTCAATTCAGCATTCAAGAACTAAACACATTGAGATAAGACATCACTTCATAAGAGATCATGTACTGAATGGTGATGTGACACTACAATTTGTTTGTACTGATGATCAATTAGCAGACATTTTTACAAAACCCCTAAGTGAAGAGAGGTTTAGTGTGCTTAGGAGGGGATTAGGAGTGATTGATCCATCCTAGTGGTAGTTTCCACTAGATTCGTTGATTTTGATGATTAGATTGTGGTTAAAATAGAGTTTCTTTTCAATGATCATCAAATCAGATCATAATTTAGTGATTTTCCCTCATTCGGCACGAACATAACATGATTTTTAGGTGCGTGCCAAAGTTAGAGACGACTCGAGTAAGTTTCAGAGTCGGCTCCTAAGGGGGAGTCGACTCGCGCATTTGCGGGAGTCGACTCGCAAAGATGGCAGCAGAGGGGGAGTCGACTCTCATATAGTCGGGAGTCGACTCAAGGTCTACAGGCGCATAAGAAGAGTCGACTCGCGCATATTCTGGAGTCGACTCGAGGTCGAGTCGACTCGCGACTCAGTGGAGTCGACTCGCAGTCGGGATCCGACTTTTTAACCCTAACTTTGTCATTTCGAAAACACTTCTTTCTCAGCCGCCACTGTTCACAAGCCCTAGAGCCGACTCCTAGGTCGTCCCCGGTCGTCCCAAAGGCCTTTTCCCGTCGATTTTTCACCGTCCCTTAGGATTTTCCTCCCTTCCTAGGTCGTCCCCGGTCGTTCCCAAGCCTTCTCCGTCGACCTTTCACCATCCTTTAGGTTTTCATCTCGTTCTAGGTCATTATGCCGCGTAAAACCGTAGTCCGGAAGAGGTCCCGACCCGAGGCCGGTCCCGAGAGGCGCTCCAAGGCTCGGCACGATCCCGCGAGGCCACAACCTCCGGCTCGTTCTCCGCCAAGGGCGGTTCCCGCGAGGCCATTAGCCGGGAAGGCCGTCACCACCGGGAGATATGTCGACCTCGACTATCTCTCCCGGAAAGGGTTCACTATAAGTGATAGACTTAGGGCCCAGGACTTAGAGTACTTCCTCACCTTAGATCTCCCCACATATCCAGGGCTCATTAGAGAGTTTTACGGTACCGTCCATCGGAGAGATGGGGGTATCGAGGGCACGGTAGCCGGTGTCCCTCTGTTCATTACGGAGGATCTTATTGCCCACATCCTCCACCTTCCACTAGTAGGGGTGGCTCCCACACATCCCGAGGACAGGGTTGAGGCCCTTACGGCCGTTCTAGGGCATCCACCCCAGTCACCCTTAGACGAGGTATCCGCTAGCTCACTTCCGATTGAGATGCGGATCCTCCTAAGTATATTGTCTAGGTCCATCTTCCCTAAGACCGGGAGATTTGACTTTGTATCTGAGAGAGACCTAGCTCTCATGTTCTACATGCTTCATGACACCCCAATCAACTTCCCCAAACTCATATATCGATACATGTGTGAGCCACTAGACAGACCTAGGCTCACTTTGCCCTACGGTATGGTCTTCACCTTGTTATTTAGGGAGTACGAGATTCCTATCCCTGAGGGGGAACCCTTTCGCGCATTGCGATGGACTGATCGCACGCGTGCAGGGACCCTACACAGGATGGGGTTTCGGAAGATAGAGGGGACATGGGTTAGGAAGTCCTCCATCACCACACAGACCACCAGGCACTCCCCTAGTCCTGAGCCAGATTCTGACTATCCTGACTTACCAGACTTTCCATCCACTTCTGCTCCTACCACCTCCGTCGGACCCTCCTCCTCGGCTCCACCATCCATGGAGGTCCGCATCGCTCCTGAGCAGCTCCGGGAGCTGCGGCAGGAGATAGTCCGAGATCTGAGGGATGAGTTGCTTCGGGAGCTCCGAGGTTCGGTGCCTGCTCCCTCTCCCGCTCCATCTTTAGCGTTGGTCCCTTCCCTGACGGCCGTGACTGACATGACGGCTCATGTGCGGAAAGAGATCTACAACATGAGGACTTTGCTCCAGGCCCAGTTTCATAGCATGAGTGAGGTCACGAGCACCACTCGACAGATGAGGGAGGACATCGGTCATGACATGCACACCACTACCGAGGGGGCCGAGCGCTTGTCGAATGTGCTCATCGACAAGCTGGACGCACTTCAGACGTCGGTGACTGAGCTCTCTACTACACATAGCAGAGCCACTTCATCCATTATCACTCAGCTCGGGCATGTTACAGATGCAGTCACCCTCCTCATGGAGCAGAGCAGATTGAGAGGAGGAGCTACATCCTCGAGAGGAGGAGCCACGTCCTCGAGAGGAGGAGATACATCCTCGAGAGGAGGAGCCACGTCCTCGAGAGGAGGAGATACATCTTCGAGAGGAGGAGCTACATCCTCGAGGAGACCATAGCTACTTTTTGTGTTTTGTTTTGACTGTATTGTTTTGCCTTATTTTTTGTACTCTCAAATGTATTTACATGCAAATCAATACAATGAGTAGCCATATTTTCTTCAATTCTGTGCCATTTGATGATTGATTGGTTGTGCCATTGATTGTGTGTGCTTACCTTCTTTTTGATACGATGACAAAAAGGGGGAGAAATATGTATAAAATATGTAAAAGGAATCAATGAAAATAAAAAAAAACTGTTAAAACACACAAAATTTGTTCTAAGTGGATTTGGTACCTCGAGGCTCATTATCTCTCTTTTGGGGCTCCTAATGGAGTAATCTCCAGAATCTATTCAAGGGATATTCGGAGATTAGCTGAATCCTACTCAAGAACAAATTGACAGATTTTCTCTCTAAAAACAAAAAATTCAGTTCAAAAACTTCAAAGCATTAAAAGGAAATTCAGAGAATCAAAACATAGTAGAATGCATATGTTGAGGGGGAGAATCTGAATATTAATCAAGCTAAATCATTAAAGATATATAAGCCAAACAATTGATTGTATAATATGAAGGCTTATATAATTCCAAATGAAAGGGGGATCTTTAACTCCGAAATTTATTGTTTCACTCCTTTCAAGCTTGGATAAATTGAATGACCAGACATTTGAATTCAATTATGGATTTTATTTCATTGTTTATTGAGCAATTCACTTTACATATACTCAATGTTTTGTCATCATCAAAAAGGGGGAGATTGTGGAGTGATTGATTAAAACCCTATTTGATTTTGATGAGCTCAAAGCATTTGAGTATATCTCTTGTTTACTAATGAATTCAATTAAGTGTTTCAGTGAAAATCTTTTCTAAGTGTCTCTAAACTTAGTTCATAATATTTTGGATAAGTTAAGAAGTCAGCCTGAACCAAAGTCTGAGACTCGAGTCGACTCCAGAGTATCACGAGTCGACTCCAAGCGTATCAAGTTCACTGGCATGGGCTCGAGTCGACTCCGGATAAGTACGAGTCGACTCCGACTTAGAACAGACAGACGAACAGAAAGCATCAACTCAAAACCTGTCAGCGAGTCGACTCCTGAAGTGCGCGAGTCGACTCCGATGTTCACCGAGTCGACTCCAGGGTAGCAAGAGTCGACTCCAAGGAGCCACAGGCAGAAAAGTCAGAGAGCAGTTTTCGGGTCTGAGATTCGAGTCGACTCCAGTGGAACGCGAGTCGACTCCGATGGTTGGCAAGTCGACTTCAAAGAAAGTGAGAGTCGACTCTCAGAGGAACACAAGGAAAAAGTCAGAGAACGTTTTTCGAACTCTGAGATTCGAGTCGACTCCCGCAATACGCGAGTCGACTCCGAGACTCCGCGACCACAAAGAAGACAGAAGACCAATTTACTGTCTCTGAGATTCGAGTCGACTCCCAGATAGCTAGAGTCGACTCCAAGGCAGCTCTACATCAAAAAGACAGAAGACAGTGTTTCGGAAACTGAGAGCCGAGTCGACTCCGGGAAAGTTCGAGTCGACTCCAAGACTGGACGAGGCAAAAGACAGAAGATAGGGAGTTCGGGCTCTGAGCGCCGAGTCGACTCCCAAGATTGTCGAGTCGACTCGAGTGGACCAAATTCAAAAATAGATCCACGGACTCCATGGGATGAGCCGACTCCGAGAAAGCCAAGTCAGCTCCAGAAGTTGGCGAGTCGACTCCAGGTCAAGACGAGTCGACTCCCAGTCTAAGAGGCTACTTTAATTCAAATCCAAAACAGTTGCCGAGTTGACTCCAGAAAAGCATGAGTCGACTCCCGCTACAGCCGAGTCGACTCCTGATCGCGCGAGTCGACTCCAACCCACCAACGGACACATTGTCAGGGTGTACAGAGTGTGCAGAACAGGCAGAAAAAGCTCTCTAACGGCTAGTTTCCGTGGGGGTTGGTTTAAATAGACACAGAGGACTGTAGCAAAGCAGAGAACAACCATTCCACTCCAAGTAATCAAGCTTTCAATCTCTGCAACTTGTTCTTCAACGAAAAAGAGGGAAGAGCAGCATTAACTGCATCCACCTACTTCTTTCCAACATTGAAAGAGCCTCCTCCTGCATTCAAGTCGACTACACATTCAAGAGGAGACCCGAAGTTCAAGAAGCCCTTCCTCCTCTCCAACTTAAAAGCATTTGAGGGCTCTTAACTTCGTTATTGTTCATATTGCCATTTATCTGCTTTTGAGAAGCTGTATTTTTCTGTTTGTTCTTTTCATCTACACATTGTCTTTGCTTGGTTCAATCGGGGGATTGAATCAAGGGTATAGAGGTTGGTTGGTGAGCCGAGTGTAAAACCAACGTGTAAGGGTTCGATTGTGATCCCGGAAAAACAATCGGAGTTGGTTCTAGTCGGTGAGCCTGGAAAAACCGACCGAGTTCGTTGTGAGCTCGTAAAACAACAAGTTTGGTTGTGAGCTTGGAAAACAACCGGCTGTAATCCAAGGGGTTATAGTGAATTCCCAAGTGAGACTTGGGGAGTGGACGTAGGAGCAAGGGTTAGCTCCGAACCACTATAAAACTTGGTGTTTGTGATTGATTGTCTCTCTTTCTCTTACTCTCATATCACTCACAGCACATAGCAATTAATCGAACAACTTGCAATAGCTTTAATTAGTCATCCACATCGTTTTAAATTGTAAGATTATTTTAAAACCCAATTCACCCCCCCTCTTGGGTTGTCTATCTGGGCAACATAATGGATGAGTATAAATCCTTAACTCTTAAAAACAAAGATTTGAGGTTGACTAATAAATCTTATAGCCATAAAAATAATAGTCTGATTAAGAAAAAGAACTTCATTATTAAATAAAACTTAGAACTTAAAACAAGCAACCATTTATTAACTCAAAAAAACTGTACCTTGATTAAAGATAAAGAAAGATTAACTAAAAAGATTTCAGAATATAAAAACAGTAATCAAACTATAAAAGATAATCTTACAAAAGACTTAAGCTTACTAAAAATAGAAAAACTGAACTTAACAAAAGAACTTAAAAAATACAAACCTATTGTAGAAAAGTTTATATATAGTTCTGAAAAATTGGAGATGATTCTTAATAGTCAACGAGCCATGTTTAATAGAGCTGGTTTAGGGTATAAGCCTAAGAATAAGCAAAAGTTTCTTAAAAACTTTTTTGTAAAAGCTGGAAAAAGTAAAACTAAAAATATAACCTATTTTTGCTGTGGAAAAGTAGGACATAAAGCTAATGTGTGTGACCATAGAAAAATAGAAGATAAAAGAAAAATTAAAAAGGTTTGGGTTCCAAAAGAAACCGACATAGCTAACCTTGAAGGACCCAAGAAAACTTGGGTACCTAAGATTATATGATTTCCTTGTGTAGGAGTGTCTTGCAGCCAAGCTCAATAAAAACTGTTGGTACTTGGATAGTGGCTACTCAAGACACATGACGGGTGACAAGGAACAATTCTTCGCCCTAGAACCTAAGAAGGGAGGTGCGGTGACTTTTGGAGACAACAACCAAGATCACATCATTGGTATAGGTAAAATACAAATCACCCTTTCAACCTTCGTTGATAATGTACGGTTTGTAGATGGTCTTAAGTATAACTTACTTAGCGTTAGTCAATTATGTGATAGAGGTTTTGATGTTCTGTTTAAGCCATCTTTATGCATCATAACTCAATTGACAATAGCCTAGTATTCAAAGGAATAAGACGTGGAAATGTTTATGTAGTAGATCTTGAAGATCTCGCCAAAAATAGTCATTGCTTAGTAGCTAGTGATTCTAAAGTCAATGATGCAAGTTGGTTATGGCACCGTAAATTAGGTCATGCAAGTATGGATACAATATCAAAATTAGTTAAAAGAGATTCTGTGATTGGTTTGCCAAAGCAAAAATTTAAGAAAAATAAAATTTGTGAAGCATGTCAATATGGCAAACAATCTAGAAGTTCATTTAAATCCATAAATTGTGTCTCTACTACTAGACCCCTTGAACTACTTCACATGGATCTTTTTGGACCAACTAGAACCACAAGCCTTGGTGGAAATAAGTATGGCCTTGTCATTGTAGATGATTTTTCTAGATACACATGGGTCATGCTTTTAGCTCATAAAGATGAAGTATTTTCAGTATTTAAGAAATTTCATAAGGAAGTAACTAACTCAAGAAATGCTTCAGTTATAGCTATTAGGAGTGATCATGGAATGGAATTTGAAAATCATCTATTTGATGAATTCTATAGTAAAAAGGGAATAACTCATAATTTTTCTGCACCTAGGACACCACAACAAAATGGAGTTGTGGAAAGAAAGAATAGAACCCTAGAGGAAATTGCTAGGACCATGTTGTGTGAAAGTGACCTCCCAAAGTATTTTTGGGAAGAAGCCATTAACACATCATGTCATATATTAAATAGAGTTCTATTAAGACCAATTATAAAGAAAACACCTTACGAACTTTGGAGAGATAGAAAGCCCAAAGTAAACTACTTTCATGTGTTTGGATGTAGGTGTTTCATTCATAATAATGGCAAAGATAACTTAGGTAAATTTGATTCCAAATCTGATGAAGGTATCTTTTTGGGATATTCTACATTAAGTAAGGCTTATAGAGTCTTCAACAAAAGAACCCTTATTATTGAAGAATACATCCATGTTGTTTTTGATGAGTCTAATGATGCTTCCTCTAGCAAGAGAGTAGTATTTGATGATGATGCAGGAATAATTAAAGAAAAGATGGATCACATGACTCTACAAGAGGATGAACCCAAGCAAGTTGAAGAAACTGCAACAAGCCAAGATGTAATTGCAGAACATGGGCTTACAAATGCTTGGAGGTATGCTCACGGTCACCCTAAAGAATTAATCTTAGATGATCCATCTCAACCTGTTAGAACTAGAGCCTCTCTTAGAAACTTAAATAATCACCTTGCATTTGTTTCACATTTAGAACCTAAAAATATTGAAGAAGCTGAAAGTAATGTAAATTGGATAAATGCTATGCAAGAGGAACTTAACCAATTTACAAAAAATAAAGTATGGAACTTAGTTGAAAGACCCACTGAATACTCAATAATAGAAACTAAATGGATATACAAAAATAAACTTGATGAAAATAGAGTTGTGGTTAGGAACAAGGCTAGACTAGTAGCAAAGGGCTATAATCAAGAAGAAGGTATAGACTTTGATGAGACTTTTGCTCCTGTAGCTAGACTTGAGGCAATTAGATTGTTACTAGCATTTGCATGTAATAAAGATTTCAAGTTATTCCAAATGGATGTAAAAAGTGCCTTCTTGAATGAGTATATTAATGAGGAGGTTTATGTAGAACAACCTCCAGATTTTGAGAATCATCAATACCCCAATCATGTTTATAAACTAAATAAAGTACTTTATAGTCTAAAACAAGCCCCTAGAGCATGGTATGAAATACTTAGCAAATTTCTATTAGACCATAAATTTTCTAGAGGAAATGTTGATACAATCCTATTTTTGAAAAAGAAAAACAAAAATATGTTAGTAGGGCAAATTTATGTAGATGATATTATTTTCGGTGCTACTAACAATCGTCTTTGCGAAGAGTTTGCTGAATTAATGCAGAGTGAATTTGAGATGAGCATGATGGGAGAATTGAACTACTTCCTCGAACTTCAAATCAAACAATCTAAGGAAGGAATTTTCATCAATCAAGCTAAATACATCAAGAAAATGCTAAAGAAGTTTGATATGGATGGAAACAAGTCAATTGGCACTCCCATGAGCTCATCATGCAAACTAGACAAAGATGAATCAGGTAAATCAGTAGATCAAAAGCTGTATAAAGGTATGATAGGATCTTTACTATATCTTACAGCAAGTAGACCTGATATCATGTTTAGTATATGCATGTGTGCTAGATATCAATCTAATCCTAAGGAATCACACCTAATTGCAGTTAAGAGAATTTTTAAATATCTAATAGAAACAAAAAATATAGGTCTATGGTACTCTAAAGAATCAAGCATAAACTTAATAGGGTACACTGATTCAAACTTCGCTAGTTGTAAACTGGATAGAAAAAGCACTAGCGGGTCTTGTCAATTTTTAGGAGAGAACTTGATTTCATGGTTTAGCAAGAAACAAAACTCGGTTGCACTATCTATGGCCGAAGCTGAATATATTGCTGCTGGGAGTTGTTGTGCTCAAATTTTATGGATCAAGCAACAACTTGAAGATAATGGTATTAAACAAGATAAGATTCCCATAAATTGTGATAATACAAGTGCCATAAATCTAACTAAAAATCTAATTCAACACTCAAGAACTAAACATATTGAGACAAGACTGTTAGATGTATGCCCTAGAAGCCAATCTGGCTGACACATTGTTAATTCTAGGGACATTATTGAATAAATAAAAGATATCTTTTTATTCATATTGTTTATGTGTCTATGAATCGTCCAAGAATTAATAAGATGATGATGCGTATTCTTAAGAGTTAAGAATTTGAGCCATGCATCATTGGTGATTAATTTCTGAATGCTCCTGATCAATGGATCATCACAAGGACGATGATCGATCCGATCAGTGCACACATTGCTTTCCTTATAGATGGACGAGACTCGAGTCCACAGTGTGGCGACACTGAAGTAATAGTGCAGGTGCTTGTTAAGAACAAGGGTACTGAGCGTGACCAAGACAAGAAGTCACTTGGATGTCTATCCACTTGTCAGTGACTTGCTTGATGTTGCAGTAGTGTGATTGGTCCTTTGACCTGCAATGTTTCGGCTACTCATAGTGAGGTTATTGTAGTTTGACTGCACATAGACATGGTCTCTAGCCATATGGGTCCATGCAGTGTAGATTGGCTACAGTAAGTTTACTGTAGGAGTAGGGTATGCACCTATAAGGAATCTATCGATCTTGATAGATAAGGAGAGATCCTATATGATTTATAAGACTGAGTTCGTAAGACCTCGGCCGGGGCAGATTGCACAGTGGAGAAAGAGTTCTCCGCTCTCGAACTTAAGTTGAATAAATCTTGACATATGACAGACGAAGGGGTTTGACGAGTTATCCATGACCTCCGTCTTGTAGGGATCCACGATAGAAGGACTGTATCACATGATAACTGCACCTAGAGGTTCATCATTCTATTCTGCTGGGTAGCCACTACATGCTGCTAGGTGTCACTGGTGGACAGAGTTTGATGCAGACTGTGCAGGGAATAAAAAAAACAGCAATAAAGATTTTTTTTTTTTTGCAAAATATTTTCCCTCCCCCCAACTTAAATATTGCATTGTCCTCAATGTAAAAGATGCAAGAAAGCTATATGTGAGAAACAATAGAGAAAAGAATATTAGAGAGAAGAAGAATACCTTGAGCTGTTGATTTCCAGAAAAGAAGACCTACAAAATAAAAAAAAATAAAAGAAAAAAATAATTCTAACTAATATACACATACCTTGGCCGTCATGCTCAGTCATAAGAAGGCTCCTCCAAGGGAAAGGAGTCCTCTTCATCTGCAAAATTCTCAAGAAAAGGTTTTAATCTGTGTCCATTTACCTTAAAAATTTGACCATCCTGTGGATTCTCAATTTCAACTGCCCCGTGTGGAAAAATAGTTTTTACAATGAAAGGACCTGTCCATCTTGATCGTAACTTTCCAGGAAACAGATGTAAGCGAGAGTCATACAAAAGAACTTTTTGTGCAGGTTCAAAAGATTTTCTTAGAATTGATTTATCATGCCTAATTTTCATTCGTTCTTTACAAAGTCTAGCATTGTCATACGCATCCCGACGAATTTCATTCAACTCACTTAATTGTAATTTTCGAATTAAACCAGCATCTGACAATTCAAAGTTCAATTTTCTAATGGCCCAATATGATTTATGTTCTAATTCAACTGGTAGATGACATGCTTTTCCATAGACTAGCCGATACGGGGACATACCAAGAATAGTTTTATAAGCAGTACGGTAAGCCCACAATGCATCAAAAAGTTTTAAAGACCAGTCTTTGCGTGATGGATTCACCGTTTTCTCTAAAATTCGTTTAATCTCCCGATTGGCTAGCTCTACTTGGCCATTAGTCTGCGGGTGATAAGGAGTTGCAATTCTATGAGTGATACCGTACTTTCGTAATAGGATCTCAAAAGGCTTATTACAGAAATATTTTTCCCCATCACTAATTATAACCTTGGGCATCCCAAATCGTGAAAAAATATTTTCTTTTAGAAATTTCAAAACAGGTTTGTGATCATTAGTTCTACAGGCAGCTTCTACCCATTTTGACACATACTCAACACCAACTAAAATATACTCATATCCAAAAGACGGTGGGAATGGGCCCATGAAATCGATGCCCCACATGTCAAAAATTTCAATAGCAGTAATGGGCTGAAGAGGCATCATTTGCCTACGAGTTAGACTTCCAACACGTTGACATGGGTCACATGTCCTACAGAACTCGTGGGCATCTTTAAATAGTGTAGGCCAATAAAAACCACATTGTAACACTTTAGCTGCCATTTTCTTAGATGCAAAGTGTCCTCCGCAAGCATTGGCATGACAGAAAGAGAGTACACTTTGTATCTCATGATCCGGAATGCATCTTCTAAAGATTTGATCATTGCAATACTTGAACAAATAAGGGGCATCATAATAATAACTCCTTACTTCACGCAAGAAATTATTCTTATCATTCGATCCCCAATGCCCCGGCATCCGGTTCGTGACAAGAAAGTTTACAATATCAGCATACCATGGCATAGTAAAAAGTGTAAACAATTGCTCTTCAGGGAACGAGTCCTTGATGGGCAACTGTGGCACCAAATCATGAACAACTAGCCGTGATAAATGGTCAGCAACCACATTCTCTACTCCCTTTTTATCTTTGATAGTGATGTCAAATTCCTGGAGTAGAAGTATCCATCGTATTAAGCGTGGTTTGGCATCTTTCTTATCCAATAAATATTTTAGCGCTGCATGATCTGTAAAGATAACAATAGGAGCACCAAGGATATAAGAGCGAAATTTGTCTAATGCAAACACTACTGCAAGCAATTCCTTCTCGGTGGTGGTGTAATTCATTTGAGCATCATTTAAGGTTTTGCTTGCATAGTAGATGACATATGGCTTATTATCCTTGCGTTGTCCTAGGACAGCTCCTATCGCATAGTCACTAGCATCGCACATGATCTCAGAAGGTAATGACCAATCGGGTGGTCGCACGATGGGTGCAGTGCTAAGCATAGACTTCAACTTTTCGAATGCCTCTTGACAGGTTTCAGTCCAATTGAACGGTGTATCAAGGGATAGGAGGTTACATAATGGTCAGGCTATGACACTAAAGTCCTTGATGAACCTCCTATAAAATCTTGCGTGACCCAAAAATGATCTAACATCTCTAACCGTCTTGGGTGCAGGTAGCTTGGCGATTAAGTCAATCTTAGCTCTATCAACTTCCATGCCCTTCGATGAAACAATATGTCCTAGGACAATTCCCTTTGGCACCATAAAGTGGCATTTCTCCCAATTTAGTATCAGATTCTTTTCCATGCATCGAGCTAAGACTGCTTGTAAATGTAATAAACAATCATCAAAAGAATCGCCAAAAATAGAGAAATCATCCATAAACACTTCTAAAAATTTCTCGTTCATTTCTTCAAAAATGCTAAGCATACATCTTTGGAATGTTGCAGGTGCATTACACAACCCGAATGGCATCCGACGGAAAGCGAATGTGCCAAAAGGACAAGTGAAGGTAGTCTTCTCTTGATCCTCAGGTGAAATTTTGATTTGGTTGTACCCGGAATAGCCATCGAGAAAACAATAGAATTTGTGTCCTGCAACTCTTTCCAAAACTTGGTCTAGGAAGGGTAGGGGAAAGTGATCTTTCCTAGTGACCAAATTCAATTTTCGATAGTCAACACACATGCGCCAACTCGTCGAAACACGAGTTGGAACTAGTTCACCCTGCTCATTTTTGACTACCGTCAGACCTGCTTTTTTGGGCACGACTTGAGTAGGACTTACCCACTTGCTATCAGAAATTGGGTAAATAATACCCACGTCAAGCAACTTGAGGACTTCTGCTTTAACCACATCTCTCATCGTAGGATTCAACCTGCGTTGCATTTGCCTTGTGGTTTTGGCATTGTCCTCCAAATATATCCGGTGCGTGCAAATTAAAGGGCTAATCTCCTTCAAGTCTGCAATAGACCACCCTAAAGCTCCTCTATGATTCTTTAGAACACCAAGTAATTTTCTTTCTTGGGCATGATCCAGATCAGATGAGATGATTATAGGAAATGTGTAATTGGATCCAAGAAAGGCATACTTGAGTTCCTTCGGTAAAGGTTTCAACTCGAGCTTAGGTGTTTGTTCATGGGATGGTACTATCTTTGCTTTTCGAGGTGGCAGCTGTTCAAATTCCTCTATTCGTGGTCTCCACCCATTGACCATCATGACATCCGAGTTATCTAAAATAGGTGGGACCGTATCATCAGCAGTACCTTCAGAACACCAATCTATTAAACCATTGTCGGCTGATTCAGTAAATATTTCTTTTAACAAATATTCTTCCGCAATGGTTTCAACCCATTCAACTTCTTTACTTTCTTCATGATCACTGGGTTGTTTACATATAATAAAGACGTTCAGTTCCAAGGTCATATTGCCAAAAGAAAGCTTCATGACACCATTCCTACAATTGATCAATGCATTAAAAGTTGCAAGGAATGGACGTCCTAAGATGACCGGAATCTGAGATGGTGAATTGAAAGCCGGATGTGTGTCCAGTACGATAAAATCAACAGGAAAATAGAACTTGTCTACTTGGACCAACACATCTTCGATAATCCCTCTAGGGACTTTCACTGACCTGTCAGCTAATTGTAAGGTCACAGTTGTTGGCTTCAACTCACCCAAACCGAGTTGCTCATATACCGTATATGGCAACAAATTCACACTCGCTCCTAAATCTAGCAATGCTTGCTCAATCCTAAAATTGCCAATGATGCACGAGATAGTTGGGCAACCTGGATCTTTATATTTAGGGAGAATGTTATGCTGTAAAATTGCACTCACATTTTCAGCCAGAAATGCCTTCTTCTTGACATTTAATCGACGCTTGACAGTGCACAAATCTTTCAAAAATTTTGCATATGAAGGCACTTGTTTGATTGCATCAAGAAGAGGTACATTGATTTTTACTTGCTTAAAAAGCTCAAGAATTTCAGAGTTTGGTTCAAGCTTTTGCAAGGGCTTTAATCTTTGTGGAAATGGTGCAGGAAAAGGACATTCAATTTTTTCAGTAGATGTTGGTGCTTCGGTTTCTTCGTTATCCTTTTCTTTTGTCTTTAAAGGGTCAGAATCAGGTATGGCTTGAGTTTGTTCTCAGACTGGTCGGTCAATAACTTTTCCACTTCGCAAAGTTATTATACTCTTTGCTTGCTCTTTATGCGAAGTTGAAGATGATGCATTGCTACAGCCGTAGACTTGAGGGTTAGGTTGTGGTTGAGCTGGTAACTTACCCTTCTCTTGAGCACTTAAAGCAGTGGTCAGCGTTGTCAGTTGATTTCTTAATTCATCATTGATTTTAGCTTGACCTTGCATGAAAGATTGCAAAGTTTCTTCGAGACTGGATTTTTGAGGGGGTGCATGTGCATAATGAGGGTGCGGAGATGGAGGAGTTGGGTTATATACTTGTTGAGGTTGGTCATTCCTCCACCTGAAATTTGGATGGTTCTTCCATCCGGGGTTGTAAGTACCCGAAAAAGGATTATTGAAAAATTTTTGATAGGTATTCATAACATTGGCCTGATCGTGCAAGACTTCCTTGAATGCGGGTATTGTGGGGCAATCAGTGATGAGATGGCCAGGCATCTCGCAAATCCTACAACACTCGCTGTTATGTTCTACGGTCTTAACGGGTTCAATCCTTCTAAGTTCAATTTCCTCTACCTTCCTAGTAAGGGCTGCCATTTTAGCCTGAATATCATCCTGAGTATTAAGGTTGTAAAGGCCCCCGTGTGGAATGCTAGTAGGCTTAGGCAAAGGTTTATTCACTCTATCCCCTGTATCCCATAATTGTGCAGTCTCTGCGAGAGAGTCTAAATAGTCCCATGCCTCATCGGGTTGCTTTTCCAAAAATAGACCATTGCACATAGTCTCTATAAATTGTTTCAACTGTGGGGACAACCCCTCGTAAAAGAAACTAATGGTTCTCCATGTTTCAAACCCATGATGAGGACAAGAGAGTAGCAAATCTTTAAATCTCTCCCAGCATTCATAAAATATTTCATAGTCTTTTTGTTGGAAATTACTAATGTGCCTTTTCAAAAAAATTAGTCCTTTGTGCGGAAAAGAACTTTTTTAAGAATTCTCTTTGCATATCATGCCATGTTCCTAACGATCTTGGTCTCAAGGAGTTCAGCCATGTTTTGGCTTTATCCTTCAAGGAAAAAGGAAATAAGGTTAATTTAAGGACATCTTCCGATACATTTGGCACTCTAAATGTGATGCTAATTTCCTCAAAATCCTTAAGGTGAAGATAAGGGTTCTCGGATTCCATTCCATGATACTTTGGCAGCAATTAAATTACTCCTGGTTTGATTTCAAAGTGTCCTACATTTTCAGGAATAATCATGCATGAAGGTTGACTAGTCCTAGTGGGATGTAAGTATTGTCGAAGTGTCATAACTGCGGGTCACCTTAATTACCATGGTGACTTCCTACATCATCATCAGCCATCTCACCAGATCTGAGATTTTGCGAAAAAGTTTCAATAATGTGATCTAAGGAATTGTCAAAAGGTTGTCGACTCAGACGTCTAGTGTTGTCCCTATTCCAACCTAGCATACAAAATTTCAGAATTTATTTATTTGTTTGTTTTTTTATTTTTTATTTAATGATTATCCTTGATCTTTTCTTAAAGTTCTTATCAATTTTCAAGTAGCAACAAGGGTTAATGAGATATGATGATAATAAAATTCTGATTCTAAACAAAAAAAAAATTAAACACAGAAAATTCAAAGCAGACAGCAGCAAAGTTTATATTAATTTAATGATCGTAAGAGTATCAGAATATCAATCAGACCGTTCAGATGAAATAAACATGTGTCCTACAGCAGCCGACGAAATTTGAGTGCAATCAGACGGTGGATTACTCAGATATAGAGTTTGATGCAGACTGTGCAGGAAATAAAAAAAACAGCAATAAAGATTTTTTTTTTGAAAGAAAAAGACTAAATACTAAGATACTAATTAAATCTAAAATTATACTAATAAATCAGCCGTTCCCCAGCAACGGAGCCAAAAACTTGATGCAAAAATAAATTGTTCTCCCAAGTGCAGGAGAATCGCACAAGTAGTAAATTCTCGGAAAGTCCGAGGTCGAATCCTCAGGGAACGATCTATAGATTATTAGCGTAATTTTTAGATGTAATTTTCAGTTAAATAAATTTATGGATTAAAATGATATTTTGATTTTTAGAAATTAAATGCAAAGAATAATAAACAAAATTCAATGAAATAAATATGGTAGGGATCTGGAATCCCCCTTGATGATATTGCATCCAAGGAATAAACTCTATGGTTCTTGATTAAAGATTAAATGTAGGATAGATCTAATCATGGTATATATTTCATGAACATATGAACTCAATTTCTAAGCATCCATCGTGCTTTCTACGTCTACGACGAATCAAATACTAAAGCAATCCATATATCAATAATCATAATCCATTAAAGATCTATCTATGAAATAACTACGCATGGATCAAGAACATATCAATAAATATAAATCATTGAAAGCAAAAGTTTAGAATTTACTTCAAAGAGAAATATATCAAAGGTTCCTCCATCACCCTTCCTAGGACTTTAGCCTTCCATTAAAAACTTTAATCCCCCTTTTATTTTCTTTCTTTCTTCTTTTTTTTCTTTTATTTTCGGAAACAGGGCCTCCCCTGTTTCCCTTCTCTGTTTTTTTCTTTTCAATAACAGGGACTCCGTTTCCGAATGAGGGATGGCCCATTTTTCCTCCCGAATGGCCGAGATAACCGGCTCTCCTCCCCTCCCTTTCTCGCACGCGGTGAAGATGGCCGGATGAGATGAATCCCCGGGCGAAAATGATGGACGCGGACGGCTACAGATCGATTGAAGGAGGTTGAACGCGATGTTGGGATCTCATGCTGAAGATGAAGCTTGACCGCTGGCGTTAGGGATTCGAATGGCTGGATCGAATGTAGGAGATGGGGCGCGGACGGCTGCTGGAAAGTTTGCATGCGAGTGGATAACGATCACGGAGCTGGGATCTCGGGATGGTCGGGTCTTGCATGCGAAATCTTCGGACTCGGATGGGAGCTGGAGCCGGGACGCGTGAAGGATGAGATGCGGACGCGTGGAGAGCGGACGCTTGCGGGATCTGGGAGAAGCTGAATGCATAGGAGATGAATATGGAGAAGATACATGGGATGCTGGCGCTGAGATCACGGAAGCTGGGAGGTGCTATGAACGTAGACCCGGATGCTTCATTTTGGGAAGAAACAGAGGAAGAACAACTCGGCTGGGAGAGCTGTGGGTGCGGGAGATTGCATACGGAAGAATTGGAATGTTGGCACCTGGGCTTAAGATGCAGAAGAAGCTGGGACGCACGAGATGCTGGAGGATAATGGGCTTGCTGCTATGAACCCCACGGACCGTTGGATCCTTCCGGATAATGAATCTAGGCCCTTTGTGCATTTTAGCTTTGATTTGCGATTACGGAAGAAGAGGATGAGCTGCACGTGGGCTTCATCGGGCTGAGATGCACGGGCTGCTGGGAATTAATTGCAGTGAACTGTCTTGCTGAACTTAGACTCCTTCTAATGTGCAACTGGGGTTGAACCATGCGGTTGACTGGTCACCTACTATGATGCATCTTTTTGAACCCAATGTGCATTTTAACTTTGATTTCCGATCACCTGCACCCTACAAAAATATAATATTAATACAGCACTTCTATCATTATGTGTTAGCAATAATACTAATTTAAGTGATGTGTAGATCGCACTTTTGTGCTCTCATCAGTGAGACTCACAGAGATTATCTCGATGATCGATAAACCCTGATGAGTAGAGTTGGAATCGTTCCAACCCATTGAAATGAGTCTTCAATGATATTGTGATAGAGATCGCAATATATCTCACTACCAGTCAGAATAGAACCTATGGGGTTATACACACTAGAAGTATTGACCGATCCGATAGTTGAATCGTGATTAGGAATCACAAGTAATCAATTCGATTGATAATAAGTTGAAGAAGGAACAAAGAAAATTAATTAATTGGACTTAAAGCAAGAGTCCTACTTGGAGTAGGATTCCTAGAGTCCTAATTGGATTAGGACTGGAATTCCTACTTGGACTGGAAATCCTATTTGGAGTAGGACTAGGATTCCTACTTGGAGTAGGATTCCTACAATCCTAATTAGATTAGGAGTTTTGAATTAAATTTGGATTCCTACTTGGAGTAGGATTCCCAGAGTCCTAATCAGATTAGGACTTGGAATTCAAATCAGAGTCCTAATTGGATTAGGACTAGAATTAAACAAGTCCTAATTGGATTAGGATTTCTTAAGTCCTAATTAATTATTAATCTAATGAATCAACATGACTCCTAATTGGATTAGGATTAAAGAGTTCAATTGAGTCATGGTTCATTCAAGTTCTAATTTGATTAGGACTAGTATAGATTGAACCCAATTGATTCATGATTTAGTTAAAGCCTAATTGGATTATGACTTAGCCATAAGAGGGACACCTAATACTCCTTAGAGGAGGATTAGGGCATCACAAGAAGGAGGGTGTTGCCCAGTAGATACAACCCAAGAGGGGGGGTGAATTGGGTCTTTTAAAACTTTTAAGCTACTTCTAGCACTTTTTGATTAATTATGCTAAGTTGTATATATGCGCAGTGAAAGTTAAACTTCGCGACAGTTTGATGTATAGAATGTGACTTGATTGAGTATGCTTGCAACTAAAGAATTCGCGGATAATAGTTAAGCAAGCAATTTATCTAAGTGAGTAAGTGTGTGAGTTAGATAATGATAAAAAAATATTACAAACACAGCAAACATATAGTGGTTCGGTGCACCCCAGCACCTACATCCACTCCCCAAGACTTCTTGGGAATTTCACTATAATCCTACAGATTACAGTCGGTTGTTTTACAAGCTCACAACCCAACTTATTGTTTTACGAGCGCACAACGAACTCGGTCGGTTTTTTCAGGCTCACCGACTAGAACCAACCCCTGATTGTTTTTCCGGGCTCACAATCAAACCCTTACACGTTGGTTTTGCCCTCGGCTCACCAACAAACCTAAACCTCGTTGGTTTTCCCTTTGGCTCACCAACAAACCTTAATCCCGTTGGTTTTCCCTTTGGCTCACCAACAAACCTTACACCGTTGGTTTTCCCTTTGGCTCACCAACAAACCTTTAACCCCTTGATTCAATCCCTTGATTGAATCAAGTTACAAGATATTAAAACAAAGAATAAAAACAAATCAAAGCTTCTTAAACAAGCAGATATGACAATATAAACAAATAGAGTAAAGAGAAGCCCTCAAACGAGTTTTGAAGATGGAGGAGCTCGGCTTCTTCTTTACTTGATCCTCCTCTGATTTGGCATGAAGTAGAGGATCCCCGAGGCAGCACACGGATGGAGAGGAAGCTTTCGGATTCACTTGGATGCTCTTCTTCTCTCTATTTCGTTTTGGATGGCCCTTTTGTGCTTATGGGAGATTTCTTTTGTAATCTCTTTGAGATCTCTTTCCTAGATGATCTCTCCCACTTCCATGAGTTCTCCCCTAGCTCTCTTCTTGTTTTTATAGCTTTAGATGGCGTGGAAACAGGAATATAGCCGTTAGAGACAAGAAAAAGAGCCGTTGGACACAGTCTGCATTTCCTGACAATGTTACCGTTGGGATCGGAGTCGACTCGCGCGATCAGGAGTCGGCTCGCCTGTTGCAGGAGTCGGCTCGTGTTTTACCGGAGACGACTCGGCCACTGTTCCAAATTTGAATTAATGTGCTTGCCTCGACTGGGAGTCGACTCGTCTTAACCTGGAGTCGACTCGCCAACTTCTGGAGCTGACTTGGCAATTTCGGAGTCGGCTCATCCACTGAAGTCCGTGGATCCAATTTTGAATTTTGTCCTCTCGAGTCGACTCGACTGTCCTGGGAGTCGACTCGAATCTCAGAGCCCGAACTCCCGATCCTCTGTCTTTTGGCTCGTCCAGTCTTGGAGTCGACTCGAACTTTCTTGGAGTCGACTCGGCTCTCAGTTTGCGAAACACAGCCTTCTGCCATCTTGGTGTAGCGCTGCCTTGGAGTCGACTCGAGCTGTCTGGGAGTCGACTCGAATCTCAGAGGCAGTAACTTGGTTTTCTGTCTGTTGATGGTCGCGGAGTCTCGGAGTCGACTCGTGCAATGCGGGAGTCGACTCGAATCTCAGAGTCCCAAAAATGCTCTCTGACTTTTTCTTTGTGTTCCGCTGAGAGTCGACTCTTGCTTTCTTTGGAGTCGACCTACCAACCATCGGAGTCGACTCGCGTTCCACTAGAGTCGACTCGAATCTCAGACCCGAAAACTGCTCTCTGACTTTTCTGCCTGTGACTCCTAGGAGTCGACTCATACTTCTCCGGAGTCGACTTATACTTCTCCGGAGTCGACTCGAATTCCACTGGAGTCGACTCGAAGACTGTTCTTTTGAATTTTTCTTTTGATTTTACTCCTCCAATTTGAATCCTTTGAACTTTAAGCTTGGGCCAATAAATTGTAGCTTTCTTCCAACTTGAGAGCTTTGGAGGCCTTCTTGTGTTCTCCCAACTTGCTATGTTCCTTGCAAAATAAATATCTTTCTCCTTGCAACATAAACATTAGTATCTATACTTCAAGGTTTTGTGATCATCAAAATCAATCTATGAATCAATCTTTGGGTCATCAATCTCCCCCTTTTTGATGATGACAAAACTTGGAGTATATGCAATATAAAAGATATTGATTTCTAGAAGTAATACATAGCTAAGTTGCATGAAGTAGAAAACATATATATGTAAAAACATACTTCATGATAATGCTTTAGATTTAATCAGCTTAACACAATTAACATATTTAAATTTTAAGCTGATTTGTATTCAATTCAAAGTAATAAAGCATTATGAGTATATATAGCATATACTTAGATATTTCTCCCCCTTTTTGACAACATCAAAAAGATAGTGAAACATTAAGCACAAAGATCAGAGCAGAACACATCGAGTGTGAATTCAAGAGGTTTTCTAATTTGATACCACAGATAGTTTTCTAATCAAGTGTAGGTGGAATCTTCCTTAGGTTAATTCAAGAAGTACTACAAATGATATTCAAGGAAAAACATGAGTGGAAATCTAACCTCTCTTCACTGAGTATGAAAGCTTGTTCATTTAAGACCTTTTGCCCAATCTATTAAGTATTTTATCAACCATGAGAGCAATTTAATTAATTTTCTTAATGACTTCAAAGTTCTTTTATGATAATAGGAGCATTGGGGCACAAATATCAAAATATACATTCATGCAATTTTTGATACATCTTAGAGCTCTTTTAAAGACTTTCTTTTATTTTTTTAGAAAATAAGCACAATTTGATACATAAAATAATGAATTTGCACAAAATTGAAGTTCCAAAAAGCAAGCCAATTAGAGCTCATTAGTGAAGTTCCAAAAATAGATTTTCTAAGAGATACTCAAGAAAATTTAACACATTATTCTCCCCCTTTTTCATTAAATTAGAGGCTCTTAAGATTTGCAATTTGGTTCGAGAGTGATGCATGAGATATACTAACCAAATAATACGCCTCAAGGTGTATCATACAGATTTTCAGATTTAAATTTCAGATGATACATATTGGAGAGTATTAGAATCACTTTTCATTTAGTGTTCTTTCTCTCTCCTTTAGTTATAGATTTATGCGATTAAGTTCCATAAGACCTCTTCTTCTAAAATTTTCTTTCTCCCCCTCAATTGATCATTCCATTTAAGAGTTTAGAATCCTAAGATAATGTTCAATAAAATTGTCAATCTCAAAAATATATTTTCTATAAGTTTCAGCTTATTTTCATAAGACTCAAGGTTTGAGATAAGACAACCTTTATAGAACTCATCTCAAGGTAATTTAAAGCATGTCTTGCAATATAAGGAAGTTCATAAAAATCAATCCATAAGATTTAAGGTATACATCAAATTGAAGTAACTTTAGGATAAGATACTGAATATCTAAAGCTCCCCCTCAAAAGATGCATACTTCTTTAATCATTCTTTTCTTTTGTTGAATTTCAGATTTTAATGACAAACGTGAATAGAACTGAAATTCTATGATATCGAGAATGGAGAGTGATCAAGAATTATTCAAAATTTATAGCAATCACCCTTTTTAATCTATCAAGAACAAGTTATGCTTCCTCTTAATCTTTGAGAAAATGTACTGAAATATTAATCAGAAAATGATTCATTTGACGCTCAGTTTCTTTCAACAGTATTTACATTTTCTTTCTTTTAGAGTCATTTGAGTGAGGTGAAATATTTCTAGCTTTTAGATCATTCACTCTATATATATTCTGATGGAAATCTTTAAGAATGTAGGCGAGAAAAAATATATAGATGATCATTGAGGTATATATATTTTTAGAACTCAATTTCTTAATCATAGTTTTTCAGCGATGTATACATGAAGCACAATAAATCTTTTTAATATCAAAATAAAATCATATATTTAGAAATTTTTGTTTGCAATCAAGATCATCGAAAGACACATCATTTGAACCAATATTAGTATACTTTGAAGATAAGAAATGATATGTTTCGGATGCGTATCGGAGCAATCATCAAAGGCATCAAAATTAATTCTGTTTTTCTTAAAGTAAGACTTTATTTTAAAAATCACATTTAGTTTAAGCTTTTATATAAAATCAGATTCGGAATTACATAGGATTTTCAATCATACTTTGAGATATGTATCTTCCACATTATAGCTCATCTTAAATGATTACGATTGAAAATACATATTTCAAACATATAAGAGCATATTCAGAATCTTTGTATTAAATGTTGAGTTTTGGTACGAATTTGAACATTATATACCAAATTTAGGCAAGTTGAAGGATAAAACAAAATCAATTTATTTTCCCTAAATAGAGATGTTCTTCTCTTCTCCTTTCTACAATTTTATTTAGCTTTCAGATTTTAACAATGATTGTGAATGACAAATCTGAAATGTCTTTTCAATAAAACTAAACAAAAGATGTTATGTAGCAATTCAAACATTCAATCAAATTGTCCAAGTATGAAACATTACAAAATATTGAGAATCCATAAATCAAGACATCATACCATATGCAAAATATACCATGTGTTAAGTCATGCATTAAAATACTAAGAATAAGAATGTCAAGGATCAAAATCAATTCTTTTCAAATAAACCCCCTATTTAAATATAATCTTGCAATGATTTCATCCTTAAAGTGTGTTTTCAAGTGATTAAAAATTTGACTTAATTCTACTTTCATTTACTTTGTTTTTCATTTATAACTTTCTTATGCTCTATACTCTATTTGCTCCCTATCCGGTGGAGTTGGGAAGGGGCACGAGGTACTACCACTAGCCTCCCTTTTGTGCCGTCCCTAATATGCCCTACACCGAATAGTTGGGTCAAATAGTGCCGGGTACTACCACTAGCCTCCCCATTGGCACCATCCCTATGATGAGCAATATAGAAAGGTTAAAATGTTTACTTCAAAACCTCCCTATTTAAGTGTAATTAATTATGGATTTTATCCCTTCCAAAAGAATGCTCACACAAGTCTCACAAATGTGTCGAATATATTAAGTTTGTTTTGCTTTTCCTTAAGGTTGAAGTGTTTGCCTCTACTTGGATTTTACTTCTCTTGAATAATATCCATTTTCTTTTCTTTATCTCTCTCTCTTTTTGTTATTCTCAAGTAATTTTCATGAGAGAGCAGAATAGAGAATTAATCTTACGTATCATATATATGTATATCATGCAAACAACATTTTCATTATGCTCAAGGATTCATAATTTCTCACAAGTTATTTTAAATCAAAATTTTAAGCATAAACTTGTGTATTTCATAGTTATGGCATAGACAAAGATATATTATAGTTTGGGCAAGCCATGAAACAATTTCTAAAAGTATAAGTCAATCAATATATGTAGACATGATATCAAAAATTAATAGTTAAAGACCTTAATCATGTCATAATAAGATTTAAGTTATTGACTTTGCTCAAGATGTATCTAGAATTATCAATTCATTCTCCATTCTTCAGTCAAATACCTACTAGATTTCTTACGTATGAACCTTTGGCTGAAGAAAGTCCTTTCTCTTGTTTGCATGTGAGAGTTTATTGTATCTTATGTGGAGGTGTCCTTCAAGCTGAAATCTCTCATTTTTCTTTCTTGGAAGGAGAGTCATTAGTTTCTTTAAGATACAGAGCATTCATCCAACATATATATATTTTTTTAATTAGATGACTCAATATGAGGTATGATAATAATTGCATGTTGAGTCACTTTACTCAAGAGATTGCCTAAATGTAAGCAAGCACATATCATTTGAACTAAAGGAATAGATTCATTAACCAAGATAGTTCAATGACAAGCATGTGAGGCAATAGAAAGATCTATCAAGGTCAAATGAATTTAGTTTAGATTATATTTGCTTAAGATAATTATCAATAAGATATGTTAACTAAGTTTTAATCAATTTATCTTAACCGTTTGTTTCTATCAAAATTCAGATTATGATTTATTTGTTATCACTAAAATATGATTCATTAAAGTTGAATTGAAGTCTTGCACAAGGTCACATAATGAGCATACAACCTGGTCTACTAGCTGTATGATAAAATAATTATTCTATCATGCTTCAATACAGCTTTAACACAATAGATCTACTTTGCTCATCCTTTTCAAATTCTACAAGATGGGGTCATAGATATACCTTCTTCATGCCAATCTTCTATAAGAGTTTTCTTGTGGACTAATGTTGGTCAATGAAGATCCCCTTTCCTGTTTGTCTTAATTTGGAGTTTGAGAGAAGATGTTAATTCATTCATCATACATATTTCAAACTCACCTTGTATGAGCTTAGTAAAAATATAAATCTTCATTAGTAGAACCAAAAATAATGTCACTAATTCTTCCTTTTGATACATAGATTTATCATTATTATTTTCTATCAAAAAGGTTGCTTAAGCTTTTATATCATGCTTTTGATGCTTGTTTCAAATCATATAATGCTTTATCATATTTGTAATGAGTGTTTTCAAATATGGTGGTTATCTAACATATATAAAGTAAGCACATAGGAGTCCATTCTACACACTCATTTGATAGGATATAACGTTTATAAAGCAAACAAATGATAAAGGTGATTTTTACTTCTAATCATGCAAGAATCTTATCAAGATCTATTTCATCTTTTCTTGATTTAATCTTTTAGTAGTCATCATTAAGTGTATATCTGAAAAATCCAATTTGGTTCTAATTAACAAGTTTTTCAGATTGTTATATGTAAAAGATTTAACCATATAATTTGATTTTAGTATTTTGATAATAGATCATTAGTCTCATAAAGAATAAAATGAATTGATACTTCTATATCTAGAATTTTTCATGAATGTTCTATCTGCATTGCTTGATGAATGATATCCAAGGATAGAAATATCTTTATTAGATTTGGCATTATTTTTCAAGAGAACATATCAAGCATAACATGTACGACTGAA
The DNA here is from genome assembly GCF_009389715.1 of Phoenix dactylifera. Classification (NCBI taxonomy): domain Eukaryota; kingdom Viridiplantae; phylum Streptophyta; class Magnoliopsida; order Arecales; family Arecaceae; genus Phoenix; species Phoenix dactylifera. The sequence goes on along the minus strand of NW_024068508.1, from coordinate 49,148 downwards.
AAATATGAGAGATACGCAATAGTTCGTTTTCTATTTTTCAGAAGATCAAAAGAAGTTTTCATCAAAGATAGATCTAATAGAAGTCATATGTATGACAAGCAGTGATGATAGCTTTTAAACATCATTTTAAGTAGATGACTATCATACAACATTGCCTTTTTCAATTCTTCAAAGATTCTATTAATTCTATTTTACCTATAGTGTTCTTGGTGCAGAAAGAATTGTATTCAATATTATTTTCTGTGCACAACTTAACACAAAAATTGGTTTTCAAAACTATGCCGTGATTCATAGTTTGCAAACCTTTATCATTTGATCGCTTTTTGTGAGTTTGTGCCAATGCAGAAAATATTTTAATTTGAGTGCCAAGAACAAGGCTAATGTAAGCTTTTGAAAAAATTAGTGTTGGAAACAACATCTCTAGATTTAGAAATTATTTTTGTTTGTTTCCTTAGTTAGCATGCATAGTAAAACTTTGACCTTTAAGAGGATAATCTAAGTAAGCCTATGGCAAGGTCTTTTGAGATTAAGTACATACTAGCATGAGCTGATTTCATATGCCAAATATGGTTTCTTTAATCTTGGTATTCATAGTGCATATATTCAAAAGCATACCAAGTACACATTATCATATTGATGATCAATAAAAATAATGCCGTAGATAAAAATTCTTAATCAAGCATATAGAGGGTTCATAGAGTTATTTTTAATGAATTAATTAATCATTTAGCAACTTATCCAATAGTGAGTGGAGCATACAAAAAAAAATGAAGTGATTTGAATATATTTTCTTTTCATACCCAAAAAGACAAATATCACTTATATCACAAAAATGATTAATACTTTCAAGTTATGTTTTAATCAACTAATAAAGTAATTTCATTACGAGAAGATGTAAGAATTACTTATTTCATCCTTTCTTTCATTTAAATCATTCTTTTTAATTACATTTTAAATTCAATTCTTTAACACATGTCTAGAGCACCCATTGTTTAGATAACATCTTTCATTAGAACCTTGGATAGCTAGACATGCTTGCTGAAAGAATAATCATATTTTCAACTTAGGAACCCAAGCTCTTTTGGGTCCTTGTAGGTTAGCTATAATTGTTCCTTTTGGAACCCATATTCTCTTAATAGCTATTTTGTCCATGAATTTACAGATTTTAGGATTACAAGGGATGTATTTCTGTATCCTCTTGTTGAATTTAACAAACTTAGATCGAACATGAGTAGTAGGAAAACTTTTAATTTTCTGTTTCTCCCTTTTTGGTTCATTAAATTTGTAATGCATAGATTTAGGAACAACAGAAGAGATTTTACTTAGCTTTTGTTTATAAGAATCTGTTTTAGAGTAATTAAAAACTATTTTAACAAACATATTCTTAAAAGATTTTTGGGTGTACCAAGGTTGATATCCTAATGTAACTTTATCAAATTCAGCTCCTTGATTATTTATCATTAGGTTCAATTTTTCAGAGCTGAGGGTAAATCTTTCAACAACAGGTTTTAATCTGTCAACTTCTTTAGTTAATCTTCTGTTATCTTCTGAAAGTAACTCATTGTTTTTCTTAAGTTTATCATGACTTTCAGTGAGAAGTTGATCTCTTTGATTTAGTTCTTGATTTTCTTTAATTAAGATTTCAGTTTTACTGGTTAGTTTCAGTTTTTCATCTATTAGAATTTGATTTTCAATCTTCAAGTTTTTGTTCTTACAAATAAGTTTCTTATATTCTAAATACAAATCAGAAAAGGCATCATGGAGTTCATCAAATGTAAAATTGCTTTCAGTTTCAGCATGTACCTCTTGTGCCACCAAGCATGGATTTTCAATATGATACTGCTCTCCTTCTACACATGATGTTTCAGATTTATTAGTGCATTCATATTTGTCTTCAAGCATATTCCATATTTCTTTAGCAGTCATGCAAGAAGATATGCAATTAAACTCATTCCTATCTAATGCACAATATAAAAGGTTCATGGCATCAGCATTCAATTGTGCTAAATCCTTTCCATTAAAAGTTTGAGAGAGTGTGTGAAGATCATTTATTATGATTTTCCATAAATAATAGTTTTGTGATTGAATAAAGATGCGCATGTGTATTTTCCAATGTGTATAGTTTATGCCATTAAATAGTGGTGGTGTATCAATTGATTGTCCTTCTCCTAGAAAACTATCTATTTGAGTTGTCATGATCTTTGGCTCTAGTCGGTTAAGACTACAAATAATATTTGAGCACCTGCTCTGATACCACTTGTTGCCCAGTAGATACAACCCAAGAGGGGGGGTGAATTGGGTCTATTAAAACTTTTAAGCTACTTCTAGCACTTTTTGATTAATTATGCTAAGTTGTATATATGCGCAGTGAAAGTTAAACTTAGCGACAGTTTGATGTATAGAATGTGACTTGATTGAGTATGCTTGCAACTAAAGAATTCGCGGATAATAGTTAAGCAAGCAATTTATCTAAGTGAGTAAGTGTGTGAGTTAGATAATGACAAAAAAACATTACAAACACAGCAAACATATAGTGGTTCGGTGCACCCCAGCACCTACATCCACTCCCCAAGACTTCTTGGGAATTTCACTATAATCCTACAGATTACAGTCGGTTGTTTTACAAGCTCACAACCCAACTTGTTGTTTTACGAGCGCACAACGAACTCGGTCGGTTTTCCCAGGCTCACCGACTAGAACCAACCCCGATTGTTTTCCCGGGCTCACAATCAAACCCTTACACGTTGGTTTTACCCTCGGCTCACCAACAAACCTAAACCTCGTTGGTTTTCCCTTTGGCTCACCAACAAACCTTAATCCCGTTGGTTTTCCCTTTGGCTCACCAACAAACCTTACACCGTTGGTTTTCCCTTTGGCTCACCAACAAACCTTTAACCCCTTGATTCAATCCCTTGATTGAATCAAGTTACAAGATATTAAAACAAAGAATAAAAACAAATCAAAGCTTCTTAAACAAGCAGATATGACAATATAAACAAATAGAGTAAAGAGAAGCCCTCAAACGAGTTTTGAAGATGGAGGAGCTCGGCTTCTTCTTTACTTGATCCTCCTCTGATTTGGCATGAAGTAGAGGATCCCCGAGGCAGCACACGGATGGAGAGGAAGCTTTCGGATTCACTTGGATGCTCTTCTTCTCTCTATTTCGTTTTGGATGGCCCTTTTGTGCTTATGGGAGATTTCCTTTGTAATCTCTTTGAGATCTCTTTCCTAGATGATCTCTCCCACTTCCATGAGTTCTCCCCTAGCTCTCTTCTTGTTTTTATAGCTTTAGATGGCGTGGAAACAGGAATATAGCCGTTAGAGACAAGAAAAAGAGCCGTTGGACACAGTCTGCATTTTCCTGACAATGTTACCGTTGGGATCGGAGTCGACTCGCGCGATCAGGAGTCGGCTCGCCTGTTGCAGGAGTCGGCTCGTATTTTACCGGAGACGACTCGGCCACTGTTCCAAATTTGAATTAATGTGCTTGCCTCGACTGGGAGTCGACTCGTCTTAACCTGGAGTCGACTCGCCAACTTCTGGAGCTGACTTGGCAATTTCGGAGTCGGCTCATCCACTGAAGTCCGTGGATCCAATTTTGAATTTTGTCCTCTCGAGTCGACTCGACTGTCCTGGGAGTCGACTCGAATCTCAGAGCCCGAACTCCCGATCCTCTGTCTTTTGGCTCGTCCAGTCTTGGAGTCGACTCGAACTTCCTTGGAGTCGACTCGGCTCTCAGTTTGCGAAACACAGCCTTCTGCCATCTTGGTGTAGCGCTGCCTTGGAGTCGACTCGAGCTGTCTGGGAGTCGACTCGAATCTCAGAGGCAGTAACTTGGTTTTCTGTCTGTTGATGGTCGCGGAGTCTCGGAGTCGACTTGTGCAATGCGGGAGTCGACTCGAATCTCAGAGTCCCAAAAATGCTCTCTGACTTTTTCTTTGTGTTCCGCTGAGAGTCGACTCTTGTTTTCTTTGGAGTCGACCTACCAACCATCGGAGTCGACTCGCGTTCCACTGGAGTCGACTCGAATCTCAGACCCGAAAACTGCTCTCTGACTTTTCTGCCTGTGACTCCTAGGATTCGACTCATACTTCTCCGGAGTCGACTTATACTTCTCTGGAGTCGACTCGAATTCCACTGGAGTCGACTCGAAGACTGTTCTTTTGAATTTTTCTTTTGATTTTACTCCTTCAATTTGAATCCTTTAAACTTTAAGCTTGGGCCAATAAATTGTAGCTTTCTTCCAACTTGAGAGCTTTGGAGGCCTTCTTGTGTTCTCCCAACTTGCTATGTTCCTTGCAAAATAAATATCTTTCTCCTTGCAACATAAACATTAGTATCTATACTTCAAGGTTTTGTGATCATCAAAATCAATCTATGAATCAATCTTTGGGTCATCAGAGGGGATCACGCCCCTCCTCCTTATCCTCTTGGGTGCGGCATGAAGATGGGGAGGCGCCCCTCTTGGAAAACTATCAAAGGCCCTCTCCTCTCCAGCCGTGGCCCTCCTTTTCCCTTGTTTCAGCCGCCATCAGCATGAAGGGAGAAAGAAGTGCTTGGCGGCCTCCTCCTATTCCCTTCCTTCTTCCAACGTTAGGGAAAGTAAAGGGGCTGCAAGCAAGCTTGGTTTCTTCATCCACTTGCATCCTTCTTCTTCCTCCTCCCAAGCACAATCAAGGGTTGATCAAAGAGGGAGGACATCAGCCATCAAAAGTTATCTCTGCAAGGGAGCTAGCACCCTGGAAAGATAGAGAGCTTGGATCGGTTCCTGCTTCGTGTGGATACCCGTAGAGGCCGGGCACTTGAACGGCTTCAAGCGAACCTTCATCCAAAACCACGATCATCAGTTTGCGGTGATCATCTACCCGCACAAGGTGAAGATCTGATCTTCTAATATTTTTAAAAAGTTTTTAATCCTTATCTATCTACGAACGGTTTTAAAACAATGTTCATGCGATGAACGGTTGATCCCGCGCATGCCTCTTCCGCTGCATCTGAAATTTTTGAAATTTTTCTGCGGCATGGGCGGATTTCTAACAGTGGTATCAGAGCCTAGGCATCATAGGTTAAGTTAAGAATTAATTATTAATAGGCTTATTAGATCTGAAATTTAAATGGTTATGCATGCTGAAAATTTTCTGCATGCAGATTTTTTCTAGGGTGCTGATTTTTGCATGCTGATTTTTATGTGATAAAATGATGATTCTAATTGCATTGTTAATGGGATTATAAAGTTTAGAATCATGATTAGCATGATCAGTAACCTGTCATGAGATAATCAATTAGATTTCAGATCTGAAAATTATAATTGCTGCATGTGGTGATGATCATAGGATTCAAACCCTCTTGGTATCAAATGTAATGACCTGCGATGTGATCTGTAATATTATGTAATTTTTCAAATGTTTGCATGCATCTTATTTTATGTTTTGAGAGGCCTGTGTGCCTCCTAAAAGGGGATATAATTTATTATTATTATTATTTTACATCTGATTGTATTTCTGTGATGTGATGTACGTCAACGATCAAGTTGAAGACAAGGCATGAGATGAACGGCGATCTAAACGGTTGATGGCGATTGGATCAAGAGTTGATCAAGGATCGAATCAAGGAGGCTTGGAACCAATTCAAGAGTTGAATACCAATTGATCGATTGACGTGCATGTGTTTGTAATACGACCTAATTAGAATTCATGATCATCACCTATTTAAAGTTTAGCTTTATTTGATGCTGCGATTATAACTGCCTGTGATGTGCCGTTTGCATGTGATGTGAATGAGAGCGGGGTAGATAGGTTTACATGTGATGTAACAAACCCAATTGAGACCTAAATTAAAACCTCCTCAATCAAGTCGAGAGTGAACCAACATGAGCGAGTCATATTAGATTAATTGATCTAATTGGTGTCTAGAAAAGCATGAAAGGTGGTTACTTAATTAGGACCTTACTCTCTGAGTAAGGGGAGCCTCCCACCTGCTTACTGTTGGGAACCCGCCCATGCCGCTGATATTTCAAAAATTAAATCAGATGGCAGCAGAAGAGGCATGTGCGGGATCGACGTTCATCGCATGAACGTTGTTTCGAGACCTTTCGTAATTAGGTAAGAATTAAAACTTTTAAAACTATTAGGAAGATCAAATCTTCACCTTGCGCGGGTAGATGATCACCGCAAATCTGAATTCGTGGTTTTGGAAGAGGGTTCGCTTGAAGCCGTTCAAACGTCCGGCCTCTACGGGTATCCACACGAAGTAGAGGACCGATCAAAGCTTTCTTGTCTTTCCGGGGTGCTAGCTCCCTTGCAAAGACTTCTTTTGATGGCTGATCTCCTCTCTTTCAATCAACTCTTGATTGCACTTGAGAGGAGGAAGAAGAAGGATGAAGAAAAGGAAGAAGATCAAAGCCCTTCGCAGCCTTCTTCTTCTCTTTGCGTTGGATGACGGAAGGGAAGGGGAGGAAGCCGCCAACTCTTGGAGTCCTTCTTCCCTTGCTTGCGGCTGAACCAAGAGGAGTTGAGAGGGGAGGCCACGGCTTGAAGAGGAGTTCAAGATCCCTCTAGGGCGCCGGCCCTAGTGCCTCTCTTATAGCCATCAAGGGCTCCTCCAAAGTAGGAGCCCTAGATGACTTTCCAAAGAGGGGGGGGCGCCGGCCCCCTCTCTCGTGCCGCACCAACCAAGATGAGAGGGGCTTATGCCCCTCTTACTTGGTTAACCTAATCCTCTTCCAAAGAGGATTGGGTGCCTCTCTCATGGTTTAATCCTAATCTAATTAGGATTAGCCAAATTGGGTTCAATCTATGCTAGTCCTAATCCAACTAGGACTTGAATGAACCATGACTCAATTGAACTCTTCAATCCTAATCCAATTAGGAGTCATGTTGATTCATTAGATTAATAATTAATTAAGACTTAAGGAATCCTAATCCAATTAGGATGTATTTAATTTTAGTCCTAATCCAATTAGGACTCTATTTGAATTCGAAGTCCTAATCCAATTAGGATTTCTAGGAATCCTACTCCAAGTAGGAATCCAATTTTAATTCAAAACTCCTAATCTCATTAGGATTTTAGGAATCCTATTCCAAGTAGGAATTCCAGTCCTACTCCAACTAGAATTCCCAGTCTTAATCCAATTAGGACTCTAGGAATCCTACCCGAAGTAGGACTCTTGTTTCAAGTCCAATTAATTAATCCCCTTTCCTTCTTCAACTTCTTTATCAATCAAATTGATTACTCGTGATTCATAATCACTTTTCAACCATCGGATCGGTCAATACTTCTAGTGTGTGTGACCCCATAGGTTCTATTCTGACTGGTAGTGAGATATATTGTGATCTCTATCACTATATCATTGAAAACTCCTTTCAATGGGTTGGAACGATTCCAACTCAACTCATTAGGGTTTATCGATCATCAAGATAATCCCTATGAGTCCCACCATCCACCAGTGACACCTAGCAGCATGTAGTGGCTACCCAGCAGAATGGAATGATGAACCTCTAGGTGCAGTTAACATGTGATACAGTCCTACTATCGTGGATCCCTACAGGACGGAGGTCATGGACAACTCGTCAAACCCCATCGTCTGTCATATGTCAAGATTTGTTCGACTTGAGTTCGATAGTGGAAAACTCTTTTTCACTTTATATTACTGCCCTGGCCAAGGTCTTAGAACTCAGTCTAACAAATCACATAGGATCACTCCTCTTCTATCAAGGTCGATAGATTCCTTATAGGTGCATACCCTACTCCTACAGTGAACCTACTGCAGCCAATCTACACTGCATGGACCCATATGGCTAGAGACCATGTATGTGTGCAGTCAAACTACAATAACCTCACTGTGAGTAGCCGAAGCACCGCAGGTCAAAGGACCAGTCACACTACTGCAACATCAAGCAAGTCACTGACGAGTGGATAGACATCCAAGTGACTTCTTGTCTTGGTCACGCTCAGTACCCTTGTTCTCTAATAAGCACCTGCACTATCACTTCAGTGTCCCTACACTGTGGACTCAAGTCTCGTCCATCCAGAAGGAAAGTGATCTGTGCACTGATCGGATCGATCACCGTCCTCGTGATGATCCATTGATCAGGAGCATTTAGAAATTAATCACCAATGATACATGGCTCAAATTCTCAACTCTTGAGAATATGTATCATCATCTTTATTAATTTCTTGGACGATTCATAGACACATAAACAATATGAATAAAAAGATGCCTTTTATTTATTCAATAATAAATAGTCAAGTACAAAATTATGTCCCTAGAATCAACAATGTGTCAGCCAAATTGGCTTCTAGGGCATACATCTAACAATCTCCCACTTGCACTAAAGCCAATTGGTCATATATCTTAGGCCCATCTTCTCAAGGTGGGCTTCAGTCTTTTGCTGACTCAGCTGCTTAGTGAACGGGTCTGCCACGTTATCCGCGGAGTCTACTCTCTGCATTTCTTCTCAACATAGTCGCGTATGAAATGGAAGCGCCGCTCTATGTGCTTGGACTTCTGATGAGACCATGGCTCCATAGCTAGTGCTATGGTGCCAATGTTATCGCAGTAAAGTGTTATGGCATCTAATGACATTACACCTAACTCTGCAATTAACTTTTAATCAGAAGGTTTCCACTGCACCCTTAGATACGGCTTGACATTCAGCTTCTAAGGTAGAATCTATAATGATCGGTTGTTTGGAACTCTTCCAATTTACTGAACCACAATTGCACATATTCTGATGTAGACTTTCTATCATCAATATGTGTGCATCCTTCTACCTTAACTCTGATCTTCTCCCAAAGACCAAGAACATGTCTTTAGTTCTTCTCAAGTACTTAAGACTGTTCTTCACAGCTATCCAGTGCTTCTTGCCTGGATCCGACTGATATCTGCTTGTGACACTCACAGCAAGAGCTATATCAGGTTGTGCACACAGCATGGCATACATGAGGCTTCCTATTGCCGATGCATAGGGAATCTTGCTCATGTGTTGAATCTCTTCAGATGTGTTGGGGCACATCTTCTTGGAGAGATGAATTCCATGTCTTAGGGGTAAGAGACCCCTCTTGGAGTTTTCCATGCTGAACCTCTTCAGCACCTCCTCTATGTACATTTTCTGTGACAGGCCAAGCATCCTTTTAGATCTATCTCTATAGACCTTTATTCCCAAAATATAGGATGCTTTCCCAAAGTCTTTCATGGAGAATTATTTTGACAACCAGACCTTGACCGAGGTTAGCACGGGAATATCATTCCCAATCAGGAGAATGTCATCTACGTACAGTACGAGAAAAACGACAGCACTCCCACTAACCTTTTTGTAAACACACGGTTCCTCTTCGTTTTTGATGAAATCAAACTTTTTGATTGCGTCATCGAAACGAGTGTTCCAACTCCGAGATGCTTGCTTTAGTCCATAGATGGACCTTTGCAGCTTGCAGACCTTGTGATCTCCATCACTGGAAGTGAAACCCAAAGGCTGTTCCATATAGATATCTTCATCAAGATATCCATTCAGGAAAGCAGTTTTCACATCCATCTGCCAGATTTCATAATCATGAAATGCTGCAATGGCAAGCAATGTTCGGATGGATTTTAGCATGGCTACAGGTGAAAAGGTCTCCTGATAGTCAATGCCTTCGCGTTGACTATACCCTTTCGCCACAAGCCTTGCCTTATAGGTCTCTACCTCTCCATCCGAACCTATCTTCCTTTTGTAGATCCATTTGCATCCAATAGGTACAATACCTTTTGGTGGATCTACTAAGGTCCAGACTTGGTTGGAATGCATGGAGTCTAACTCTGACTTCATAGCTTCCAGCCATTTCTCGGAATCGATATCAGATATCGCCTCGTTGTAGGTTTTGGGATCCTGTATGTGATCCCTATCTCCCACTAGGAACATTTCCTCGGTATCCTCTTCTAGTATACCTAAGTATCTATCGGGAGGATGGGAGACCCTACTAGATCTACGAGGTGGTCGAGGGACATCGTGTACTGGCTCTGTATGAATAGGATCCATGACTCGTTGCTTTTCAGAGACTTTCTCTTCAAGCTCAATTTTCCTCCCACTGCCTCTATCAAGGATAAACTGATTTTCCAAGAAGATGGCATGTCGGCTCACAAACACATTGTGATCCTCTGAGACGTAAAAATTGTATCCTAATGACTCTTTAGGATATCCTATAAAACGAGCACTTATGGTCCTAGCCTCTAACTTGTCCGCCTGTAGTCTCTTGACGTGGGCCGGACATCCCCAAATCTTGAGATGACCAAGACTTGGTTTCTTACCATGCCATATCTCATACGGTGTGGTAGGAACGGATTTAGAGGAAACTCTATTCAATAAATAAATCGCTGTGAGTAAGGCATCTCTCCAAAGGAACATAGGTAAATCAGTGAAGCTCATCATGGACCTGACCATGTCCAACAGGGTCCGATTCCTCCTCTCTGACACCCCGTTGAGTTGAGGTGTACCCGGAGGTGTCCATTATGAGACTATGCCGTTTTCTTTGAGATAGTCCCGGAATTCCCCACTAAGGTATTCTCCTCCTCGATCTGATCGAAGAGCCTTAAGAGGTTTTCCAGTTTGTTTTTCTACTTCATTCTTGAACTCTTTGAACTTTTCAAAAGATTCAGACTTGTGTCTCATAAGATACACATACCCATACCGTGAATAATCATCGGTAAAGGTAATGAAGTAAGAATAACGTCCCCTGGCAAGCACATCGAATGGGCCACATACATCTGTATGTACTAGGGTAAGTATTTCAGTGGTCCTCTCCCCATGTCCTACAAAGGGCAGTCTAGCCATTTTTTCTTGAAGACAGGACTCGCAAACTGGATATGACTCGGAAGTCAATGAGCCGAGAAGCCCATCTTTATCCATTTTGTTCATCCTATCCTCTCCAATATGGCCAAGTCTGAGGTGCCACAAATATCTTTGGTTTATCTCATCTCTGGATCTTTTGGATCCTTTGGCACTCACTTCTTGCTCGGTAACATTCACAGATACATCCATATGTAAATGATAGAGACTGTCAATCATAAAACCACGTGCGACTATTTTATTTCTCAAATAAATAGAACAGCAGTCTTTGTCAAATGTAAAAACATGACCTTCCTGTGCTAGACATGAAACAGAAATCAAATTTCTGCTAGCAACAGGTACATAATAGCAGTCTCTAAGTATTAAACTAAATCCAGACGATAGTCGCAGATGGTAGGTGCCCACAGCCACAGCAGCAACTTTTGCCCCGTTGCCAACCCTAAGGGTTACCGCACCTTCCGCCAGCCTTCTACTTTCCTTTAGACCCTGCATGGTAGTGCACAGATGAGCACTAGAACCAGAATCTATAACCCAACTAGAAGTAGAAGAAACCGTTAGATTAGTTTCAATTATGAGCAAGTCTATACCATCTGAAGGTGTGTCACCTTTCTTGTTCTTCAGGCTCTCGAGGTATGAAGGACAGTTTCTCTTCCAGTGGCGTTCGACATTGCAGTGGAAATATTTTCCTTTGTCGTTAGCCTTTTTCTTTTGAACTTCCTTCTTTGGCTTCTTGTCTTTCTTCTGCTTCTTTGCAGGCTTCTTTTTCTTCCAAGTAGACTTTCTCTTGGAACCAGAAGTCAACTCAGCAGCAAGGACATTGCCCCTTGAACCTTTCAAGGCTCCCTCAGCAGTTACCAACATGTTGATTAGTTCAGTCTTAGTGCATTCAATCTTATTCATGTGGTAGTTTACCATAAACTGACCAAATGAATCAGGAAGTGACTGTAGGATCAAATCCACTTGCAATTCCTTGTGCATGTCCATACCGAGCTTCTCAAGCTCCTCTAGGTCCTTGATCATGGTCAAACCGTGATCATGGACAGACTGCCCCTCGCGCATCTTCGCTTTGAAAAGCCTCTTGGACACTTCAAAACGAGCTGTGCGACTCTGCTCACCATACAACTCTTGCAGGTATGCCAGTATGTCCCTAGCAGTCTTTATATTTTCATGCTGGCATTGGAGTTCATTAGACATGGATGCCATCATATAGCATTTTACTCTAATGTCATCATCCAACCACTTTTTATGCATCTCACGCTGAACATCAGTAGGACGTGTTGGTAGTGTGGGGATATCTGAATCGAGTATGTAGCCTATTTTCTCACAGTCCAAAACTATTTTGAGATTTCTAAGCCAGTCTTTGTAATTGGTTCCGGTCAGTCGGTTGGTCTCAAGAATACGGGTCAAAGGGTTTGAAGCCGACATTGTATCTGCAGAGAGTAAAGATTCTAGTTAGACTTTTGTACTTGATCCTAATCTGTTCTAAGGTCTTTTAGAACAAATGTAACTCCCACTATTTTCTCGAATCCCTCACACTCCCCTGGTAGGGAAACGGAAATCCTACACGACTAGGGTTTCTAGTGGGTACTGCGGTCCCACCAATTTACATGCCACCTCACCTAACAGTTATTGGTGACACATAGATGGATGAGTGTACAACTCTTGTACAATGCTTCTCAAGCATGTTGCAGTGTAACTTGGTCTCTAAGCCATGAAGACCTCACCTAACAGTTATTGGTCCCATTTCTTAGTTAAGTCAGACCCACCGTATAACCGTAGGAATAAAGTCGTCATTGGGTCCTCACCTAACAGTTATTGGTGCCCAACCCCACCTTTACCCTACAACATCTCATGTCTATAGAGAGGTCCAGCCCCCCGATGCAACTTGACCACTGTGTCCAGCCGAGACAAATCAACATCAGAAAGGCCTTAGCAGCTCTACTACAGTGGAAGACCTATTGACTTAATATTGGTTAATCAGGTCTTAGTGTTTGCTACTTGAGCCCTTCATAAGAGGTAATCGAACAATTGGCCAGGTAAGCAGGTGGGAGGCTCCCCTTACTCAGAGAGTAAGGTCCTAATTAAGTAACCACCTTTCATGCTTTCCTAGACACCAATTAGATCAATTAATCTAATATGACTTGCTCATGTCGGTTCACTCTCGACTTGATTGAGGAGGTTTTGATTTAGGTCTCAATTGGGTTTGCTACATCACATGTAAACCTATCTACCCGACTCGCATTTACATCACATGCAAACGGCACATCACAGGCAGTTATAATCGCAGCATCAAATAAAGTTAAACTTTAAATAGGTGATGATCATGGATTCTAATTAGGTCGTATTACAAGCACATGCACATCAATCGATCAAGTGGTCTTCAACTCTTGAATTGGTTCCAAGCCTCCTTGATTCGATCCTTGATCAACTCTTGATCCCATCGCCATCAACCGCTTAGATCACCTTTCATCTCATGCCTTTGCTTCAACTTGATCGTTGATGTACATCACATCACAGAAATACAACCAGATGTAAAATAAAAATAAAGATAAATTACATCTCCTTTTAGGAGGCACGCAGGCCTCTCAAAACATCAAATAAGATGCATGCAAGCATCTGAAAAATTACATGACATCGCAGATCACATCGCAGGTCATTACATTTGATACCAAAAGGGTTTGAATCCTATGATCATCACCGTATGCAACAATTATAATTTTCAGATCTGAAAACTAACTGATTATATCATGACATAGGTCGCTGATCATGCTAATCATGATTCTAAACTTTGTAATCCCATTAACAATGCAATTAGAATCATCTTTTTATCACATAAAAATCAGCATGCAAAAATCAGCACCCCTGAAAAATCTGCATGCAGAATTTTTCAGCATGCATGATCATTCAATTTTCAGATCTAATAAGCCTTTAGATATTTAATTCTTACCTTAATCTACGAAGCCTAGGCTCTGATACCACTGTTGGGAACCCGCCCATGCCGCTGATATTTCAAAAATTAAATCAGATGGCAGCGGAAGAGGCATGTGCGGGATCGACGTTCATCGCATGAACGTTGTTTCGAGACCTTTCGTAATTAGGTAAGAATTAAAACTTTTAAAACTATTAGGAAGATCAAATCTTCACCTTGCGCGGGTAGATGATCACCGCAAATCTGAATTCGTGGTTTTGGAAGAGGGTTCGCTTGAAGCCGTTCAAACGTCCGGCCTCTACGGGTATCCACACGAAGCAGAGGACCGATCAAAGCTTTCTTGTCTTTCCGGGGTGCTAGCTCCCTTGCAAAGACTTCTTTTGATGGCTGATCTCCTCTCTTTCAATCAACTCTTGATTGCACTTGAGAGGAGGAAGAAGAAGGATGAAGAAAAGGAAGAAGATCAAAGCCCTTCGCAGCCTTCTTCTTCTCTTTGCGTTGGATGACGGAAGGGAAGGGGAGGAAGCCGCCAACTCTTGGAGTCCTTCTTCCCTTGCTTGCGGCTGAACCAAGAGGAGTTGAGAGGGGAGGCCACGGCTTGAAGAGGAGTTCAAGATCCCTCTAGGGCGCCGGCCCTAGTGCCTCTCTTATAGCCATCAAGGGCTCCTCCAAAGTAGGAGCCCTAGATGACTTTCCAAAGAGGGGGGGACGCCGGCCCCCTCTCTTGTGCCGCACCAACCAAGATGAGAGGGGCTTATGCCCCACTTACTTGGTTAACCTAATCCTCTTCCAAAGAGGATTGGGTGCCTCTCTCATGGTTTAATCCTAATCTAATTAGGATTAGCCAAATTGGGTTCAATCTATGCTAGTCCTAATCCAACTAGGACTTGAATGAACCATGACTCAATTGAACTCTTCAATCCTAATCCAATTAGGAGTCATGTTGATTCATTAGATTAATAATTAATTAAGACTTAAGGAATCCTAATCCAATTAGGATGTATTTAATTTTAGTCCTAATCCAATTAGGACTCTATTTGAATTCGAAGTCCTAATCCAATTAGGATTTCTAGGAATCCTACTCCAAGTAGGAATCCAATTTTAATTCAAAACTCCTAATCTCATTAGGATTTTAGGAATCCTATTCCAAGTAGGAATTCCAGTCCTACTCCAACTAGGATTTCCAGTCCTAATCCAATTAGGACTCTAGGAATCCTACCCGAAGTAGGACTCTTGTTTCAAGTCCAATTAATTAATCCCCTTTCCTTCTTCAACTTCTTTATCAATCAAATTGATTACTCGTGATTCATAATCACTTTTCAACCATCGGATCGGTCAATACTTCTAGTGTGTGACCCCATAGGTTCTATTCTGACTGGTAGTGAGATATATTGTGATCTCTATCACTATATCATTGAAAACTCCTTTCAATGGGTTGGAACGATTCCAACTCAACTCATTAGGGTTTATCGATCATCAAGATAATCCCTATGAGTCCCACCATCCACCAGTGACACCTAGCAGCATGTAGTGGCTACCCAGCAGAATGGAATGATGAACCTCTAGGTGCAGTTAACATGTGATACAGTCCTACTATCGTGGATCCCTACAGGACGGAGGTCATGGACAACTCGTCAAACCCCATCGTCTGTCATATGTCAAGATTTGTTCGACTTGAGTTCGATAGTGGAAAACTCTTTTTCACTTTATATTACTGCCCTGGCCAAGGTCTTAGAACTCAGTCTAACAAATCACATAGGATCACTCCTCTTCTATCAAGGTCGATAGATTCCTTATAGGTGCATACCCTACTCCTACAGTGAACCTACTGCAGCCAATCTACACTGCATGGACCCATATGGCTAGAGACCATGTATGTGTGCAGTCAAACTACAATAACCTCACTGTGAGTAGCCGAAGCACCGCAGGTCAAAGGACCAGTCACACTACTGCAACATCAAGCAAGTCACTGACGAGTGGATAGACATCCAAGTGACTTCTTGTCTTGGTCACGCTCAGTACCCTTGTTCTCTAACAAGCACCTGCACTATCACTTCAGTGTCCCTACACTGTGGACTCAAGTCTCGTCCATCCAGAAGGAAAGTGATCTGTGCACTGATCGGATCGATCACCGTCCTCGTGATGATCCATTGATCAGGAGCATTTAGAAATTAATCACCAATGATACATGGCTCAAATTCTCAACTCTTGAGAATATGTATCATCATCTTTATTAATTTCTTGGACGATTCATAGACACATAAACAATATGAATGAAAAGATGCCTTTTATTTATTCAATAATAAATAGTCAAGTACAAAATTATGTCCCTAGAATCAATAATGTGTCAGCCAAATTGGCTTCTAGGGCATACATCTAACACTTACCTGGCCAATTGTTCGATTACCCCTTATGAAGAGCTCAAGTTGCAAACACTAAGACCTGATTAACTAATATTAAGTCAATAGGTCTTCCATTGTAGTAGAGCTGCTAAGGTTTTTCTGATGTTGATTTGTCTCGGCTGGATACAGTGGGCAAGTTGCATCGGAGGGCTGGACCTCTCTATAGACATAAGATGTTGTAGGATAAAGGTGGGGTTGGGCACCAATAACTGTTAGGTGAGGACCCAATGACGACTTTATTTCTACGGTTATACAGTGGGTCTGACTTAACTAAGAAATGGGACCAACAACTGTTAGGTGAGGTCTTCATGACTTAGAGACCAAGTAGCACTGCAACATGCTTAAGAAATATTGTTCAAGAGTTATACACTCATCTGTTTATGTGTCACCAATAACTGTTAGGTGAGGTGGCATGTAAATCGGTGGGACCGCAGTACCCACTAGAAATTCTAGTCGTTTAGGATTTTCGTTTTCTTACCAGAGGAGTGTAAGAGATTCGAGAAAATAGTGGGAGGTACATTTGTTCTAAAAGTCCTTAGAACAGATTAAGGATCAAGTACAAAAGTCTAACTAGAATCTTTACTCTCTGCAGATCATAATGTCAGCTTCAAATCCTTTGACCCGTATTCTTGAGACCAACCGATTGACTGGAACCAATTACAAGGACTGGCTTAGAAACCTCAAAATTATTTTGAATTGTGAGAAACTGGGCTACATACTCAAAAATAATATCCCTAGACTACCAGCACGTCCTACTGATGATCAGCGTGTGACGCATCAAAAGTGGACGGATGATGACATCAGAGTCAAGTGCTATATCATGGCATCCATGTCCAATGAACTACAATGTCAGCATGAAAATATGAAGACTGCTAGGGACATACTGGCACACCTGCAAGAGTTGTATGGTGAGCAGAGTCGCACAGCTCGTTTTGAAGTGTCTAAGAGTCTCTTCAAAGCAAAAATGCGCGAGGGGCAGTCTGTCCATGATCACGGTCTGACTATGATCAAGGACCTAGAGGAGCTTGAGAAGCTCGGTATGAACATGCACAAGGAATTGCAAGTAGATCTGATCCTTCAAACCCTTCCTGATTCATTTGGTCAGTTTATAGTAAACTACCACATGAATAAGATTGAATGCACTAAGACTGAACTGATAAATATGTTGGTAACTGCTGAGGGAGCCTCGAAAGGTTCAAGGGGCAATGTCCTTGCTGCTGAGTTGACTTCTGGTTCCAAGAGAAAGTCTACTTGGAAGAAAAAGAA
This sequence comes from Phoenix dactylifera, assembly GCF_009389715.1. Taxonomy (NCBI): domain Eukaryota; kingdom Viridiplantae; phylum Streptophyta; class Magnoliopsida; order Arecales; family Arecaceae; genus Phoenix; species Phoenix dactylifera. The sequence goes on along the minus strand of NW_024068508.1, from coordinate 31,728 downwards.
GCCTGCTAAGAAGCAGAAGAAAGACAAGAAGCCAAAGAAGGAAGTTCAAAAGAAAAAGGCTAATGACAAAGAAAAATGTTTCCACTGCAATGTCGACGGCCACTGGAAGAGAAACTGTCCTTCATACCTCGAGAGCCTGAAGAACAAGAAAGGTGACACACCTTCAGAAGGTATAGACTTGCTCATAATAGGAACTAATCTAACGGTTTCTTCTACTTCTAGTTGGGTTATAGATTCTGGTTCTAGTGCTCATTTGTGCACTACCATGCAGGGTCTAAAGAAAAGTAGAAGCCTGGCGGAAGGTGCGGTAACCCTTCGGATTGGCAACGGGGCAAAAGTTGCTGCTGTGGCTGTGGACACCTACCATCTGCGACTACCGTCCAGTTTTAGTTTATTACTTAGAGACTGCTATTATGTACCTGCTGCTAGCAGAAATTTGATTTCTGTTTCATGTCTAGCACAGGAAGGTCATGTTTTTATATTTGACAAAGACTGCTGTTCTATTTATTTCAGAAATAAAATAGTCGCACGTGGTTTTATGATTGACAGTCTCTATCATTTGCATATGGATGTATCTGTAAATGTGTCTGAGCAAGAAGTGAGTGCCAAAGGATCCAAGAGATCCAGGAATGAGATAAACCAAAAATATTTGTGGCACCTCAGGCTTGGCCATATTGGAGAGGACAGAATGAACAAAATGGATAAAGATGGGCTTCTCGGCTCATTGACTTCCGAGTCATATCCAGTTTGTGAGTCCTGTCTTCAAGAAAAAATGGCTAGATTGCCCTTTGTAGGACATGGGGAGAGGACCACTGAAATACTTACCCTGATACACATAGATGTGTGTGGCCCATTCGATGTGTAAGCCAGGGGACGTTATTCGTACTTCATTACCTTTACCAATGATTATTCACGGTATGGGTATGTATATCTCATGAGACACAAATCTGAATCTTTTGAAAAGTTCAAAGAGTTCAGAAATGAAGTAGAAAAATAAACTGGAAAACCTCTTAAGGTTCTTCGATCAGATCGAGGAGGAGAATACCTTAGTAAAGAATTCCGGGACTACCTCAAGGACAATGTCATAGTCTCACAATGGACTCCTTCGGGTACACCTCAACTCAACGGGGTGTCAGAGAGAAGAAATCGGACTCTATTGGATATGGTCCGGTCCATGATGAGCTTCACTGATTTACCTATATTTCTTTGGGGAGATGCCTTACTTGCCGCAGTATATCTACTGAATAGAGTTCCCTCTAAATCCGTTCCTACCACAACGTATGAGATATGGCATGGTAAGAAACCAAGTCTTGGTCATCTCAAGATTTGGGGATGTCCGGCCCACGTCAAAAGACTACAGGCGGACAAGCTAGAGGCTAGGACCATAAGTGCTCGTTTTATAGGATATCCTAAAGAGTCATTAGGATACAATTTTTACGTCTCAGAGGATCACAATGTGTTTGTGAGCCGACACGCCATCTTCTTGGAAAACCAGTTTATCCTTGATAGAGGCAGTGGGAGGAAAATTGAGCTTGAAGAGAAAGTCTCTGAAAAGCAACGAGTCATGGATCCTATCGAACCCATTCATACAGAGCCAGTACACGATGTCCCTCAACCACCTCGCAGATCTAGTACGGTCTCCCATCCTCCCGATAGATACTTAGGTATACTAGAAGAGGATATCGAGGAAATATTCCTAGTGGGAGATAGGGATCACACAGGATCCCAAAACCTACGACGAGGCGATATCTAATATCGATTCCGAGAAATGGTTGGAAGCTATGAAGTCAGAGTTAGACTCCATGCATTCCAACCAAGTCTGGACCTTAGTAGATCCACCAGAAAGTATTGTACCTATTGGATGCAAATGGATCTACAAAAGGAAGATAGGTTCAGATGGAAAGGTAGATACCTATAAAGCAAGGCTAGTGGTAAAAGGGTATAGTCAACGCGAAGGTATTGACTATCAGGAGACCGTTTCACCTGTAGCCATGCTAAAATCCATCCGAACATTGCTTGCCATTACAGCATTTCATGATTATGAAATCTGACAGATGGATGTGAAAACTGCTTTCCTGAATGGATATCTTGATAAAGATATCTATATGGAACTGCCTTTGGGTTTCACTTCCAGTGACGGAGATCACAAGGTCTGCAAGCTGCAAAGGTCCATCTATGGACTAAAGCAAGCATCTCGGAGTTGGAACACTTGTTTCGATGACGCAATCAAAACGTTTGATTTCATCAAAAACAAAGAAGAACCGTGTGTTTACAAAAAGGTTAGTGGGAGTGCTGTCGTATTTCTCGTACTGTACGTGGACGACATCCTCCTGATAGGAAATGATATTCCCATGCTAACCTCGGTCAAGGTCTGGTTGTCAAAAGAGTTCTCCATGAAAGACCTTGGGGAAGCATCCTATATTTTGGGAATAAAGGTCTATAGAGATAGATCTAAAAGGATGCTTGGCCTATCACAGATGATGTACATAGAGGAAGTGTTGAAAAGGTTCAGCATGAAAAACTCTAAAAGGGGTCTTTTATCCCTAAGGCATGGAATTCATCTCTCCAAGAAGATGTGCCCCAACACATCTGAAGAGATTCAACGCATGAGCAAGATCCCCTATGCATCAGCAATAGGGAGCCTCATGTACGCCATGCTATGTACACGACCTGATATAGCCCTTGCTGTGAGTGTCACAAGCAGATATCAGTCGAATCCAGGTGAAGAACACTAGACAGCTGTGAAGAATATTCTTAAGTACTTGAGAAGAACTAAAGATTTATTCTTGATCTTTGGAGAATCATTAGAGTTAAAGGTAGAAGGGTACACAGATTCAGACTTCATGACTGACGTCGATGATAGAAAGTCAACATCTGGATATGTGTTCTTGTGCAATGGTGGTACGGTGAATTGGAAGAGTTCTAAACAACCGATCATTGCTGACTCTACTATGGAAGCTGAATACATCGCCGCATCTGCAGCTGCTAAGGAAGGCTTCTGGTTCAAGAAATTCATTGCAAAGTTGGACGTGATGACATCAGATGCCATAACACTCTACTGCGATAATAATGATGCCATAGCTCTTGCTAAGGAGCCAAGGTCTCATCAGAAGTCCAAGCACATAGAGCGGCGCTTCCACCTCATACGCGACTATGTTGAGAAGAAGTATGTCGAGGTGCAGAGAGTAGACTCCGCGGACAACGTGGCAGGCCCATTCACTAAGCAGCTAAGTCAACAAAAGATTGAAGCCCACCTTGAGAAGATGGGCCTAAGATATATGACTAATTGGCTTTAGTGCAAGTGGGAGATTGTTAAATGTATGCCCTAGAAGCCAATCTGGCTGATACATTGTTAATTCTAGGGACATAATTTTGTACTTGACTATTTATTATTGAATAAATAAAAGGCATCTTTTTATTTATATAGTTTATGTGTCTATGAATCGTCCAAGAATTAATAAGATGATGATGCGTATTCTTAAGAGTTGAGAATTTGAGCCATGCATCATTGGTGATTAATTTCTGAATGCTCCTGATCAATGGATCATCACAAGGACGGTGATCGATCCGATCAGTGCACACATTACTTTACCTATGGATGGACGAGACTCGAGTCCACAGTGTGGCGACACTGAAGTAATAGTGCAGGTGCTTGTTAAGAACAAGGGTACTGAGCGTGACCAAGACAAGAAGTCACTTGGATGTCTATCCACTCGTCAGTGACTTGCTTGATGTTGCAGTAGTATGATTGGTCCTTTGACCTACAATGCTTCGGCTACTCATAGTGAGGTTATTGTAGTTTGACAGCACATATACATGGTCTCTAGCCATATGGGTCCATGCAGTGTAGATTGGCTGCAGTAGGTTCACTGTAGGAGTAGGGTATGCACCTATAAGGAATCTATCGACCTTGATAGATAAAGAGAGATCCTATATGATTTATAAGACTGAGTTCGTAAGTGAAAGGGAATCCTAGGTTCTTCGGTGTTAAGCATGCTGATTTTTTTTTTTTTTTAAATCATGGCTGAACCAGATCGGGTTACCTACGTACCCCTTCATAAGGGGGATCAAGCCATATGTAGTTCTTTTTAAATTTTAAAACGCAGCGGAAAAATCGAATCAAACAATTTAATTCATGCATGCTTACAAGATCAAATCTAGAAATCAGCACCTTAAGAACACATAGGATTATGCCGGAATCGTTTAAACAATTATGCTAAAACTTTTATGCATGATTAACTATCAGATCTGAAACTTAAGGACTCTATTCTGATTAATCTCCGAATATCCATCGAATGGATTCTGGAGATAACTCTGTGAGGAGCCACAAAGGAGGATAAAATCTCGGAGAATCAGACCTAGACCCTGACTCCAAAATAAAATATTGATGTGGGATTAATACCTTTTGTGATGGAAGAAACTTATGGATCTGATCCTTGACTTCGCAGCCACACGAATGGCCTCTATGAGAAGTACACGCAAAACCCTAGGTAGATCGTCTTCCGTGGGAGTGCTAGCTCGCGCAAGAACGCAGCAATGGCTGAAGCTTTCTCCTTCTAAACACTCAACTTTTGATTGTTCTTAAAGGAGATGGAGGATGGACGTGAGGAAGAAGGAGAAGAAGGGATGGAGGCCCTCAGAGAATTTTTTCAGAATTTTTTGAAACCTCTAAATATGGTATATCTTGAACCCAAGGCATGGGGGTCTTTTATAGCCAAAAGACCACCCCACGCCTCACACCTATTTTAGCCAACTAATTTGGCTAATAATTTCCCCAAAAAATTCTGATGGTTTGATAGCTAAGAGGAGATAAAGATATCCAAATTTCGTGCATTTTGAATCCCTAAAAGATAGGAATTCATGCGTCCAAAGTTCAGCCGCAGACCACCCTATTTCATGCACCATGCAATCCCTACAAATTAGGAAATTCATCTAAATCGTTCTAGAAAGATTTAAGGCGCCATTTTTATAGAAAATATAGCCCCACGCCTCCTCTCTTCTCACACCAATTTTTGGCTAAAAATAAAGAGGATAGGCATAGAAAATATCGGGGATAAATTAAGGTGTCATTCTTCTCCAAGAAGATAAGGATGGGTTCCTAAAATTTAGGGATTCTTCTCCTTATCCAATTCTGATTATTTGGACTCATAATCCTCATCAAATAAGGTCTTCTAATTGATTTAGATCAAGCCCAATCCAATTAGGTCAAGTCCCATCAATTGGGTCAAGCTCAATCTACTTGGGTTGAACCCAATCCAATTAGGTCAAACCCTGATGCAGCCCAAATTGAATCCTATTCAATTTGGCTCAACCTAAGCTTAATTACTCAATCAAATTGAGTTCATTAGCAATCTAATTGCTAATTAATCTCCAAATAATTCAATAATCATTTTAATGCAACTTTTGCTTAGGATAATTTGTCAATCGAATTGACCAAATTACCCTTGAATGATTCTTAATCATCAATCAGCCATTTGATCAACCTAGAAACTTCTATGCGTGTGACCTCATAGGTTCGAAACTAAGCCGGTAGTATAGGAACGTCTTCCTATACTAATCGATGTGACCATCTAGCAATGGTACCCGACGTCCGGATAGGCCGAATATATGCGAAGCAAATATTCTGGAACCCTGGACTATGGTTACTGTATAATTTAATTCCTTTGACTCCTAATGCCAGGATGACTTAGAGCTCACTGTCAACCCTATAATTAGTACATCCATTATGTAATTAACTTTAGATATCCCGTGACTCCTCACTGGGATTATCCTGGCCAAGATTTTGCTAAATTAATCACAAGACATTATCTTCTGTTTTCAGGAGGCGTCAATTCCATCTCGACTCACAACTGACTACGCAAGTACTTGACTGCACCTAGTGACCTTCCGTCACTGAATTAGAAATTCAGGTAGTTCGGTACCAAAGTACAGTGAGTTGCTTGCTAGTCACAGGTTGCGATCTCAGATCAGAGGGCCAAACTTATACCCATATCCACTTGGAACATCTCTCGATAGTAGAGCATTCCGAAATTGGTCACGTTCAGTGAAATGTACTCCTACACTTCACCTGTATGGCATACCAGTGTCTCCACACTCCTTGGTTAAGAGGACAACCAACGTATATGTCACACAACGACCTAATCTCAATAATGTTGTCGTCCTAGTAACAACATATCATTTGGTCGCGAACAAGTTTAAGGACTCAAGGATAAATCCTCCTTTATCATAACATAAATCCTAAGGACTTCATCATATAAGAGTTCATTTGAAGATGAAATGATGAATAATGCCAAATAATACTTTATTAATTTATCAATTCATTTAATCATCAACATACTGACGATTGACATTTAGGATACAATTTCCAACAGTAAGACCTCGGCCGGAGCAGATTGCACAGTGGAGAAAGAGTTCTCCGCTCTCGAACTTAAGTCGAATAAATCTTGACATATGACAGACGAAGGGGTTTGACGAGTTATCCATTACCTTCGTCTTGTAGGGATCCACGATAGAAGGACTGTATCACATGATAACTGCACCTAGAGGTTCATCATTCTATTCTACTGGGTAGCCACTACATGCTGCTAGGTGTCACTGGTGGATGGTGAGACTCACAGAGATTATCTCGATGATCGATAAACCCTGATGAGTAGAGTTGGAATCTTTCCAACCAATTAAAGGAGTCTTTAATGATATTGTGATAGAGATCGCAATATATCTCACTACCAGTCAGAATAGAACCTATGGGGTCACACACACTAGAAGTATTGACCGATCCGATGGTTGAATCACAAGTAATCAATTCGATTGATAATAAGTTGAAGAAGGAACAAAGGGAATTAATTAATTGGACTTAAAGCAAGAGTCCTACTTGGAGTAGAATTCCTAGAGTCCTAATTGGATTAGGACTGGGATTCCTACTTGGACTGGAAATCCTATTTGGAGTAGGACTAGGATTCCTACTTGGAGTAGGATTCCTACAATCCTAATTAGATTAGGAGTTTTGAATTAAATTTGGATTCCTACTTGGAGTAGGATTCCCAGAGTCCTAATCAGATTAGGACTTGGAATTCAAATCAGAGTCCTAATTGGATTAGGACTAGAGTTAAACAAGTCCTAATTGGATTAGGATTTCTTAAGTCCTAATTAATTATTAATCTAATGAATCAACATGACTCCTAATTGGATTAGGATTGAAGAGTTCAATTGAGTCATGGTTCATTCAAGTTCTAATTTGATTATGACTAGTATAGATTGAACCCAATTGATTCATGATTTAGTTAAAGCCTAATTGGATTAGGACTTAGCCATAAGAGGAACACCTAATACTCCTTAGAGGAGGATTAGGGCATCACAAGAAGGAGGGGATCACGCCCCTCCTCCTTATCCTCTTGGGTGCGGCATGAAGATGGGGAGGCGCCCCTCTTGGAAAACTATCAAAGGAGCTCCTACAAAGTAGGAGCTCCACATGCTATTTAAGAGGGGCATGGGGCAGCATTAGGGCGTGTGAAAGGCCCTCTCCTCTCCAGCCGTGGCCCTCCTTTTCCCTTGTTTCAGCCGCCATCAGCAAGAAGGGAGAAAGAAGTGCTTGGCGGCCTCCTCCTATTCCCTTCCTTCTTCCAACGTTAGGGAATGTAAAGGGGCTGCAAGCAAGCTTGGTTTCTTCATCCACTTGCATCCTTCTTCTTCCTCCTCCCAAGCACAATCAAGGGTTGATCAAAGAGGGAGGACATCAGCCATCAAAAGTTATCTCTGCAAGGGAGCTAGCACCCTGGGGAGATAGAGAGCTTGGATCGGTTCTTGCTTCGTGTGGATACCCGTAAAGGCCGGGCACTTGAACGGCTTCAAGCGAACCTTCATCCAAAACCACGATCATCAGTTTGCGGTGATCATCTACCCGCACAAGGTGAAGATCTGATCTTCTAATGTTTTTAAAAAGTTTTTAATCCTTATCTATCTACGAACAGTTTTAAAACAACGTTCATGCGATGAACGGTTGATCCCGCGCATGCCTCTTCCGCTGCATCTGAAATTTTTGAAATTTTTCTACGGCATGGGCAGGTTTCTAACAAAGACATCACTTCATAAGAGATCATGTGTTAAATGGTGATGTGATGCTTGAATTTGTTTGCACTGATAATCAACTTGCTGATATCTTGACAAAATCCTTGAGTGAAGATCGATTTTGTATTCCTAGAAGAGGGTTAGGAATGATTGATCCATTCTTGTGATACTCTCCTATAATTCATTGATTTTGATGATTAGCTTATGGTGGATATGGTATTTCTCGTCTATGGTCATCGAATCATTCCTTAAGTTCTAAAGATTTTCATATCTCTCTCCTTTGGCGCGGAATTAACTGAGTTTTTGGTTATGTGCCAGAGTTCGAGTCGACTCGGATAGATTTTAGAGTTGGCTCGTGGGCGAGTCGACTCGCACATATTTAGGAGTCGACTCGAGGTCGAGTCGACTCGCGACTTACCAGAGTCAACTCGAGGTCGAAAATCCGACTTTTAACCCTAAGCGAAATATTTTTTCTTCACTTCTATTTTCAGCCGCCACTGTTCAAAAGTCCTAAAGTCGTCTCCTACATCGTCCTCAACCTATTTTTGGCCCTTTCTCTCGTGTTTTCTCTCATTTTTCTTGTCCTTCCCTCGGTTTTTAGGTCAAAATGCCTAGGAAAGCCGTTGTCCCGATCCGGAAGAGACCTCCCACCGCGAGCGGCACCGAGAGACGGTCCAAGGCACGGAACGAACCCGTGAGGCCACCACCTCCGGTTCCTTCCCCGCCTAGGCTGGTTCCCTCGCGTCCGTGCGCCGGGAGGGTTGTCTCTACCAGGAGGAAAGTCAACTTTGACTTCCTCTCCCGGGAAGGGTTCACCCTAGGGCATCGTTTTAGGGCCCAGGGCTTAGAGTTCTTTTGTTCACTTGACCTCCCTACATACCCAGGGTTAGTTAGAAAATTTTACGAAACTGTCACACGGGGTGGCAGTGGTATCTAAGGGACTGTTGCAGGTGTCCCTATTTTCATTTCGGAGGACTTCATTGCTCGAGTCCTCCATCTCTCCCGGGAGGGGATTGCTCCCACACATCCATCTGATAGGATTGAGGCCCTTACGGTCATCTTAGGAAGCCCACCTCAATCCCCCATAGAGGAGGTGTTTGCAAATCAGCTTTCAGCTTAAATGCGACTCCTCCTAAGTATCATCTCTAGGACTCTCTTTCCTAAGACCGGAAGGTTTGACTTCATTTTTGAGAGAGACCTAGGCTTGATGTTCCACATTTTGCAGGACATCCCCCTGAACTTCTCCAAACTCATTTATAGATATATCTGTAAACCCCTAGACAAACCTAAGTTGAGTCTTTCGTATGGCATGCTTTTCACACTCATCTTTAGGAAATTAGAAGTCCCTATCCCTGAGGGAGAACCCTCTCGCTCCCTTAGACACACTGACCACATGGGTGAGGGGACTCTCCATCGAATGGGTTTCCACAAGGTGGAGGGTATCTGGGTTAAGAGAACTTTCACATCAACACCATCTGACCCTACTACTCACCATTCACCTAGCCCTGACCATGACCAGGACCACTACACAGCTCCTCCCACTTTTTCTTCCACTTCTTGTCCCTCATTCCCATCTACTTCAGCTGGACCATCTACAGCTCCACCACCTCTGCAGCCCATAGAAGTCCGGATCAGCACTGAGCAGCTCCGGGAGATGAGAGAGGAGATAGTGAGGGAGCTGAGAGATGACATATTGAGAGAGCTGCGAGGTCCACTTAGTGCTCCCTCCACTGACATCATTCCCTCCACAACAGCGGTATCCAAGATGATAGCAGATCTTAAGGAGGAAATGTCCAACATAAGGAGCCTAGTCTAGGGTCAATATTGGAGCCTTAGCGACATAAAGGATGACACGAGGAAGATGCGAGACAGCATCAGAGAAGAGTTGGGAAGCCAGAGTCAAGGTGCGGAAAGGCTTGCAAATGCCTTAATCTGCAAGCCTGACACTATTCAGGAGACTGTGGCCCAGTTAATTGAGATACAATCTAAGGCCACCTCGGAGATCATCGCACAACTAGGAAATGTATCTGAGGGGATAAGCTTGGTCATGCGACATACTAGACTGAGTACGGGAGCCACATCATCCACTACTAGACGACCCTAGTGTATTCTTGATTTTATGATGTACAGTCCCTTGAGGACTTTTCTAATATGTATTCACTTTTGTACGTAATCTTGACTTCAATACAATGAATAGAAATTTCATTTCAAAAAAAACTGTGCAATTTGACATGTTATCTCTTTCTGTGTTATGTGCCTTTTTGCTATGATGACAAAAAGGGGAAGAAAATATGATGAATTGAAATTTAAAGGGAATCACTAAACAAAAGAAAATTCTTAAGAAAGCAAAATGTAATTTGTTCTTAGTGGATTCAATACCTCGAGGCTCATTATCTCTCTGTTGGGGCTCCTCAAGGAGTAATCTCCAGAATCTATTCAAGGGATATTCGGAGATTAGTTGAATCATACTCAAAAATAAATTGTAAGTAAGAATTTAAGCTCAAAAGTTTCAAAACATTAAAAGAAAATTCAGAAAACTTAAACAAAATTGAATGCACATGTCGAGGGGGAGAATCTAAAATCTTAAGAAAGCAAATTCATTAAACACATATAAGCCAAACAATTGATTGCATGATTTAAAGGCTTATATAATTTCAAATGAAAGGGGGAGCTTTAATTTCAGGATTTACTGATTCATACCTTTCAATTTTGGATAAATTAAATGACTAGATATTTGAATTCATTTCAAAACTTTACTATAAATTACCTTTTGGTTGAGCAATTCACTTTACAAATACTCAATATTTTGTCATCATCAAAAAGGGGGAGATTGTGGAGTGATTGATTATACCCCTATTTGATTTTGATGAGCTCAAAGCATTTGAGTATATTTTATGTTATACTAATGAATTCAATCTAGTATTTCAGGCGAATATATGTGAATTTATCTTTAAGAGCATCGAGCCTTGGCTCAAAGTAATTTGGCTAAGTGTTGAACTCAATTGAGCCAAAGTCTGAAGCTCGAGTCGACTCCGGAAGATTGCGAGTCGACTCTAAGTGTTTCAGAGGTTCTGGCACATGCTCGAGTCGACTCCGGTACACTACGAGTCGACTCCAACTGAGAATAGATAGAAGGACAGAAAGAAGAATTTTAGACCCTGTCACCGAGTCGACTCCGAAGATTTCGAGTCGACTCAGATGCTTGCCGAGTCGACTTCCGATGGTTCCGAGTCGACTCCAAAGGGTAACAGACATAAAGACAGAGAGGTACTTTCTAGACCCTGTTACTGAGTCGACTCCAGAAGGATACGAGTCGACTCCAACGTTTGCCGAGTCGACTCCTAATCATGCCAGAGTCGACTCTCAAAGAAAAGCGGACTGAAAGGCAGAAAACCAAACTCAGTGACCCTGTGAACGAGTCGACTCCGAGAATTCGAGAGTCGACCCCAAGTCAGCCGAGTTGACCCCAACAAAGTGCGAGTCGACTCCGAGGCAGCTCTGATCAACAGACAAAGTGACACGAACGAAGGGATTACAAAGCGAATCCCAACAACGTGCGGCTCGGTCTATCGAAGATAACCGATCAGCCTTCCTGGCGTGGGTACCTAGTCTCTATGACTTAGGTCACGCCTAACAACAATAATGCAGCGAAACACAACACCAGAAAATACCACGAAGGAGAAGAAGAAATGTAGGGGAAGAGAACTTTATTGAATAACCACTCAACTGATTACAATAAGCTCTCTTGGCCTCTCCAGCTCTACCGGATACCAATCCCTCCCCTTTGAGGGTCCTCTTATAGAGGAACAACCTCTAGTTACAAGTCCCTCACGAACTCAACTTCCCATGCACAAGATAAGGATGAATTCTAGATAAGATAGGAAAACCCCGATTCCCGCAGGATTCTGCGCAATCAGATAAAACAGCCAAGTTCGTACCTCAAACGAACTCCGATTACCATGAAACTAGATTCGTTGGATTCAGGACGAAGAATCCTTCCAGATGGCACCTTTTCCACTTTGAACGGACTTCTGTAGAGTTCCCAAAATGCCCCTCAAAGTGAAAGCGCGTGGAAACAGCGTTTCAGCCACGTCTTCTAACCATACACGTTTTCAGTTATAATAACGTGTTAAAACGTGTCCCTTGCCTTCTGGAGACTTATGCCACGTTCCTCCATCAGTGGCACACATTTCCATGCATCCCAATTTCCCGGATTCAGTCCATGCTTCGAGATAAGCCCACAATGCTGAATCAGTCTCGTTGCAGCAGCTTTCCTCCTAATGATGAACCAGCATGTATTCTCAACAATACACGCCTTGGAGCACGTGCCCACGGCCCCATGCTCTTGGGTATTCCACCTACATCTTGCACACGTTTCCCTAGGTGATCCTAGGGCCCAGATTTGGTCTCCAAGTTGCCCAAATCTCTAGAGAGCACCGTCAGACCTCGAACCCGTCCAGCGACCTGATCTGGTTTATACCTTGATCCGCGTCCGGTCCAGCCCCGATTCGAGGAGCCGTGACACCCTCCCCCACCTAAGCCGAAGTCGCCCCTGACGAGGCTAGGCGGTACTCGTTGATTATGTCTTCGAACTGCCATAGTTCGTCACCATATTCCCAGCTTGCTTCTGAATCTGATAGTCCTTTCCATCGGACTAAGTATTGCACACGGTTACCCTTTTTCCTGTCCGCCTTGATTTCAGAAACCTTCTTGGTGTAATGAACTCGTACGGCCACTGGAGCTCGCCCGCTTCGAGCCCGAGAAGGGTCAGTTGTGTCCTCTTTGAATGGTTTCAACAAGGACACGTGGAACACCGGGTGCACTTTCAGCTTGGAAGGCAGCGACAATCGGTATGCTGTCTCTCCAATTCGATGTGTGATGATGAAGGGACCTTCATACCTCCTCACAAGTGCTTTGTGGTAGCCCGACTTCAATTTCATGTGATGATAAAGCTTCACCAATACCCGATCACCAACCTGAAATTCAGCTGCCCGCCGCTTTATGTCAGCCCACTTCTTCATTCGTTTGGTCGCCTTCCACAAGGAGACCTAAACCAAATCTGTATCCTCCTTCATATCCCTCACGAACCTGTAGGCGGTTGGACTACGTCCCATGTAGTCCGCTGCGATACTTTCCGGAGTGTCTGGTTGCAGCCCTGTAATCACCTCGAATGGTGATTTACCTGTCGACTCCGATCGCTGTAAGTTGTAGCTGAATTGGGCTTGGTCCAAGAGTCGCACCCAATCCCGCTGGTTGGCACTCACATAGTGCCTCAAATACATCCCCAATAATGCATTGGTTCGCTCTGTTTGGCCATCGGTCTGAGGGTGGAAGGCCGTGGACATCTTCAGCTCCGTTCCGAGTATCCGAAATAACTCCGTCCAGAACCTTCCCGTGAAGCGAGCATCACGATCAGAAACGATACTCCGCGGTATCCCCCAATATTTCACCACATATGTAAAGAACAACCACGCCACGTCCTCCGCATGGCAAGTAGTAGGTGCTGCAATGAAGACTCCGTACTTCGAGAAGCGATCCACCACTACCATGATAGAGCTGTTCCCATCCGCCAGAGGTAGCCCGATGATAAAGTCCATGGAGACACTCTCCCACGGATGCTCTGGTATAGGTAATGGCTCCAACAACCCCGCAGGCCGTCGATGTTCAATCTTGTCTTGTTGGCATAGTAGACAAGTGCGAACATACTCCTCGATGTCATCCCGCATCTTCGGCCAATAGTAGTTATGTTCTATGAGAGCTTGGGTCCGATGCACCCCCTGGTGTCCCGCCCACATAGAATCATGGTGTTCTCGCAACACCTCGCGCCTCAGCCCTCCACCTGAAGGCACATAGACACGTCGCCCTCATGTCAAAATCAGCCCTCCTTCGGTCCAGAAACGGCGCGCCTTGCCGTCTTTGATGAGTTCACCCATGGAAGTGGCCCATTGATCCTTCTCCATCTCGGTCTTGACCCTCTCCATTAGGTTACTTGCTGGTCCGGAAAAGGAAGAGACTGCAGCCAGCTGTGCCTTTCTACTCAAAGCATCAGGGACTGAATTTGTTCGGCCCGGCTTGTACTCGATGTCGAAATCAAATTCAGCCAGAAACTGCTGCCATCTCGCCTGCTTGGGGGTGAGTTTTGGTTGGGTCTGAAAGTAGCTTGTGGCCACGTTATCCGTGCGCACCACAAACTTAGATCCGAGGAGGTAATGACGCCAGGTTCGAAGACAGTGCACAATTGCAGTCATTTCCTTTTCATGAACCGTATACCTGCGCTCGGTGTCGTTCAACTTCCGACTCTCGTAGGCCACTGGGTGCCCCTCCTGCATGAGCACCCCTCCAATGGCAAAATCTGATGCGTCGGTGTGGACTTCAAAAGAAATAGAAAAGTCCGGTAGCACGAGGACCGGCTCCGCCGTGACCGCCTGCTTGAGACGATCAAACGCCTCCTGACATTGGTTTGACCACCGCCATGGTCGATCCTTCTTTAACAAATCCGTCAGTGGGGCGCATAACTTCGAATATCCGGTGATGAACCTCCTATAGTAATTTGCCAAGCCAAGAAAAGAGCGTAAGTGTGTAACACGTGTAGGTACCTCCCACTCGGCTATGGCTGAAATTTTTGAGGGATCCATCATGAGCCTTCCATCCCCAATGATGTGCCCGAGGAACGGCACCCTCTGCTGCGCAAACACACACTTCTCCTTCTTCACAAAGAGTTGGTGCTGCCGTAGGGTAGAGAAGACTTGCCTCAGGTGTGCCACATGCTCATCCAATGTCCGGCTGTATACAACAATGTCATCCAAGTATACTACCACGAATTTATCGATGAAGTCGTGGAGTACACGCTGCATCAAAGCACAGAAAGTTGCTGGTGCGTTGGTGAGGCCGAAAGGCATGACAAGGTACTCGAAGCTCCCGTACCTTGTCACACATGTAGTCTTCTCAATGTCCTTCTCCGCCACGCGAACCTGATAGTACCCGCTGCGAAGATCCAACTTGGAAATCCATCGTGCCTTGCCAAGTTGATCGAAACAAATCATCAATCCGAGGAATGGGGGTACTTGTTCTTCACCGTGAGCTTGTTGAGGGGCCCTGTAGTCGATGCAGAGTCTCAACGAACCATCGTGCTTCTTCTGAAAAAGTACCGGTGCTCCATACGGGACTCTTCGAAGGTCGAATGAACCCGCTGTCCACCAACTCCGTTAGCTGCCTCCTCAGCTCCTGGAGTTCAGGTGGGGCCATCCTATATGGTGCTTGAGCTGGTGGACGTGCTCCATGCACCAAATCAATCCGATGATCGATTTCTCTTTCTGGCGGCAATTGCTTGGGTACTCGGGGGGCATCACATCCCCGAATTCAGTGAGAACACCCTCGATGGGCGCTGGAATCTCCTCTCCTTCTAGTAGTTCTTCCTCCTGAAGGGACGCAATATATGTTGGAAGTCCCCTTCTCAGCCCCTTAGCAAGTTGCATCGCCGATAGGACTCGCTGCGGAGTCCCTTTAACTCGCTTCCCTGGAACTACGCAAGCTCCACTCGATTCAGGACCACCACCACATCTGAATCCGGCTTTATCATGGCTTGTAGCTGGGTAAGCAAAGACATGCCGATGACCACCTCGTAGTCGTCGATCGGGGCGACCACCGCTGTCACCCGTCGGTCCATGCGCCGAATTGGATCTCAACATCCTTCGACGTTCCGGCTGGTAGCCACTTCTGCGGAATGACCGCCTTGAACGTGTGTTCATCATGTTCAATCTTCAGATTTAACCTCTTTGCCGTAGCTAGGTCCACGAAGAAGTCAGTGGCACCCGGTATCAATGAGTGCCTGGAAGATGTGACCACCAATGCAGATAGGTGCATAGAGCAGACCTCGTGGCCCCTTGGCCTTCAGGGCATTGAGACTGAGTGAGCCCATCCTTTGGTCGGTCTCTTGCTTCTCCTCCACCGCCATAGATGCTATCTTGCCCCTCAATGGACAGTCCTTCACCTTGTGCGGTCCATTGCAAATATAGCATGAGATGGTGCTGTACCTTGCGCCACCCCTTTGCCCTTCGCTTGGGAAGCCCCTCCACTCGAGGAGCTCGGATTCGAGCCCTTTGTACCTCCTTTGTGACCTGATTTTCGCTCCCCCACCTTTGCCCTGTTTCGATGCTTGGGCTTTGGGAGCTGTGGGTTGAGTCTTGAACTCGATGAGAGCCTCCGCTTGAGCTATCGCCTCGTTCAAACTCTGGACTCCTCTTCGCTGCAACTCCATCTTTGCCCACGGTTTGAGCCCGTCAAGAAAAGTGAAGAGAGAGTCCTCGTTGCTGAGGTCTGGTACCTCTAACAACAATTCGCTGAACTCTCGCACATACTCACGCACATCGCCCTTTTGCGTGAGCCGCCCGTAGTCGTGCTCGAGCATCATCCTTAGCGAACGCGGGGAAGAATTGCTTTCGAAGTTCAGTTTGGAACTGTACCAAGTGGTGATTGGAACAGCCCCTCGCTTCACATCGTCGGCCCCGACGTCGCCACCAAAGCATCGCCACATCCCTCAAGAACATGGCCGCCGTGCTCACCTTCATGGCTTCCTCCCTCACGCCGGTAACCTGCAAGTATTGCTCCACGGCGAAAAGAAAGTTATCCACCTCCTTCGCGGACCGTCGTCCGCAGAACTCTTGTGGCTTGGGAACATCAAGCTTGTGCAGGGGCGCGTAGCCTCTCTTGCGACCTCCATTGTCAATGGAGAAGAGGATACGCCTGTGGTGGTACTCTCCTTTAAAAGGCCAACCACCTGATTTTGGAGAGCCTTCACCATGATCTCCAACTCCTCGTTACGCCGCAGCACTTCCTTAAGCGCCGCTCCATACGAAGGAAATCTGGTTCAGCTGAGCGCGATCTCACCTCGGAGGGTTGCGTCCCTACCCTCAAGGTCCTCCATCCGTCCTTCAACCTCAGCTATTTGGGCCTCGCACCTCCGTAATCGATTGTCGCGGAGATAACCGAGAGATGCAATACGTGACCCATACAGAGATTCATCAACTGGATGCGCTCCACCCATCGCCGTGCCTCCTCCTGAGGCTGGATTGGGATCCAGTGGTCGAGGATGATGCGTCCGCCATTCCCACCATGGAAGTTACCGTAGAGGTCGTCTCCTTCATTTCTGGTATGGCTCTGATACCAAGTGACAACGAACGAAGGATTACAAAGCGAAATCCCAACAACGTGCGGCTCGTCTATCGAAGATAACCGATCAGCCTTCCTGGCGTGGTACCTAGTCTCTATGACTTAGGTTCACGCCTAACAACAATAATGCAGCGAAACACAACACCAGAAAATACCACGAAGGAGAAGAAGAATGTAGGGGAAGAGAACTTTATTGAATAACCACTCAAACTGATTACAATAAAGCTCTCTTGGCCTCTCCAGCTCTAACCGGATTACCAATCCCTCCCCTTTGAGGGTCCTCTTATAGAAGGAACAACCTCTAGTTACAAGTCCTCACGAACTCAACTCCCATGCAACAAGATAAGGATGAATTCTAGATAAGATAGGAAAACCCCGATTCCGCGGATTCTGCGAATCAGATTAAAACAGCCAAGTTCGTGCCTCAACGAACTCCGATTACCATGAAACTAGATTCGTTGGATTCAGGACGAAGAATCCTTCCAGATGGCACCTTTTCCACTTTGAACGGACTTCTGTAGAGTTCCCAAAATGCCCCTCAAAAGTGAAAGCGCGTGGAAACAGCGTTTCAGCCACGTCTTCTAACCATACACGTTTTCAGTTATAAATAATGTGTTAAAATGTGTCCCTTGCCTTCTGGAGACTTATGCCACGTTCCTCCATCAGTGGCACACATTTCCATGCATCCCAATTTCCCGGATTCAGTCCATGCTTCGAGATAAGCCCACAACGCTGAATCAGTCCTCGTTGCAGCAGCTTTCCTCCTAATGATGAACCAGCATGTATTCTCAACAATACACGCCTTGGAGCCACGTGCCCACGGCCCCATGCTCTTGGGTATTCCACCTACATCTTGCACACGTTTCCCTAGGTGATCCTAGGGCCCAGATTTGGGTCTCCAAGTTGCCCAAATCTCTAGAGAGCACCGTCAGACCTCGAACCCGTCCAGCGACCTGATCTGGTTTATACCTTGATCCGCGTCCGGTCCAGCCCGATTCGAGGAGCCGTGACAAAAGGATCGTTTTTCAGGTTCTGAGAGCCGAGTCGACTCCAAGAGGATCCGAGTCGACTCGGAGAGAAAAATGCAGAAAAATAGATCTCTGAAATCCTGAGAACGAGCCGTCTCCAAATTGTCGAGTCATCTTCAGATCTTGGTGAGTCGACTTTAGGCTTGGATCGAGTCGACTCCAGGTTAGGACGGCACTTTAATTCAAATCCTGAACAGTGGGCGAGTCGTCTCCAGTAAAGCATGAGTCGACTCCAGCAACAGCGCGAGTCGACTTCAGATCGAGCGGAGTCGACTCCAACCCCAATGGATACATTGTCAGGAGGTGCAGACTGTGCAGAACGGCTAAAATCAATGTCTAACGGCTATTTTTCAAAAGAGACTGTTTAAATAGCCAGAGAAAACAGTAGTAAAAAAAAAAGAGAGTTACTCCATCTGTGCATTAAGTCATTTCCAACTACCAAGAGTCCATTGAGAGAAAAGACAAGCAAAAGAAGGAAGAAAGGCATTCAATACATTCCTAGAAGTTTTTTCTTCGCATTCAAGGCTCTTCTTTTGACATCAAATCTTCAGTGCACTCAAAGAGGAGACTCTGAGTTCGAGAAGCCCTTTCTTCCTCTTCCAAAATCTATTTGAGGGCTTCTAACTTTACTCTATTTATATTGATTCATATTTTTTTTTAAGAAGCTTTCCTTGTATCTTTTTCCAAACTGTTTTTTCTTACTTGATTCAATCAGGGGATTGAATCAAGGGTTATACAGTTTGTTGGTGAGCCGAAGTTAAACCAATGTGTAAGGACTTTGATTGTGATTCCGAAAAAACAATCGGATGGTCTAGTCGGTGAAGCCTGTGAAAAACTGACCGAGTTCGTTTGATCTTGCGAAAACAACAAGTTGGGTTGTGAACATGTAAAACAAACCGACTGTAACTCCAAGGGATTATAGTAAACTCCCAATGAAGCATGGGGATGGACGTAGGAGCAAGGGTTGGCTCCAAACCACTATAAAATTTCTGTGTGTTTGCATTGGCTATTTGTCTCTTCCAATCTCTCATCAAGTAGTCTTAATTAACCTGCTTGCATTAGGTTTAATTATTTACTAATTATGTTTCAACTGGTCGAGAATTAATCCAAACCACCACATTCCACCCCCTCCCCCCCCCTCTTGGGTTGTTCTCCTTGGGCAACAACCAAGCTATGTGGGCTTCTTGGTTGACTTTGGTCCAGCAAGTGAAATTTTGAAACATCAGAAGCCAACATGACATAACTTATTGCATAGAGAGTTACCTTTGGCCGAGTGGGATAATGGAAAGGGTAACTATGACTGTCGTGGTTGGGACTGACCACAGAACACAAAATAAGGACTTAATGCTTCCATCTGGGATGATTGTGGATAGATTGGACAAAATAACAGACCCATGTTTCTACCGTGGAAGACCAATATTCAGTTATCTCAATATGCCGAGCGCTCGAGATGTATGTGGATTAAGATAGTGTCCTTGCATTGAGTGCCAGTTTTCTATTATAACAGATAGAGGTTCGCAGTTTACCTCTAGATTTTGGCAGAAACTCCATGAGGCATCGGGACTCAACTTGATTTCAGTACGGGCATTTCATCCTCAAACAGATGGGCAGTCAGAGAGGACCATTCAGACCCTTGAGGATATGCTCAGCATGCGTGTACTAATTTCAGAGGTAGCTGGATAGGTACTTACCTTTAGTTGAGTTTGCATATAATAATAGCTATCACTCAACTATTGTATGGCACCTTATGAGACACTTTATGGAAGGAAATGTAGATCTTCCTTATGTTAGCATCCCACATATGCCATGAAAATTTCAAATAATTTTCAGATTGCAGCAGAAAACATATAGCGGGATCCGTTCATCGGCATATGAACATATTTTAAAACCTTTCGTTTGTAGATAGATTGGGAATTAATTATTTTTAAACCATTTTAAAATCATTAAGAAGATCAGATCTTCACCTTATGCGGGTATGGTCTCCGCAAATCTGATTTACGTGGTATTTGATCAAGGCTCAGTGGAAGCGCACACGCGTCCGGCCTCTACAGGTATCCACACGAAGTACTGACTCGATCGAAGCCTTTGGATCTCACCGGGGTGCTAGCTCCCTTGCAGAGATGGCTATGGATGGCTGAAGTCCTCTCCTTTGAATCAACCTTTGATTGGCTTGAGAGGAAGAAGAAGAAGATGGATTTGGAAGAAGAAAACAAGACCCGCAGCCTTTCTCTTTTTCTTCCTTTTTGGAACCAAGATGAAGAAGAAAGAGGGCGTCCCAAGCTTTTCTTTTCTTATCTTGATTGTGGATCAAAGGAGGAAGATGGAGAAGGGTGCTCACGGCTGGAATGAGGAGAAAAACATTCTTTTTGGCCGAAATTCCATGCTCCCTTTTAATTAGTTAAGAGATAAGGATGAGTTCCTATTTTTTAGGAACTCATCTTTATCTCTTCCTTTTGGCTAACAAGGAGGGGCGTGCGCCCCTCCTCTTTCTCCCACGCCACACCCCAAGGGGAGGGGCGTGGCCCCTCCCTCAAGTTCATTTAAATCTGCTATTTAAATAAATTAAAGGGGGTTTTAATTTGGGTCCATTGCATGAGTCCAATCCTAGTCAAAATAGGATTTTTATGAACCCATTTCAATTTCCTCCAATTCCTAATCCAATTAGAATTTAATTGAGCCGTGACTCTATTGAACTCTTCAATCCTAATCCAATTAGGAGTCAATAAAATTAATTAGATTAAATTTAAAATTAATTAGGACTTAAGAAAATCCTAATCTAATCAAGACTTGTTCAATTTTCAGCCCTAAGATAATTTGGACTTTAGAAATCCTATTCCAAATAGGATTCTAATTTAATTTGAAATCCTAATCCAATTAGGACTCCAAAGATCCTACTCCAAGTAGGACTCATGATCAAGTCTAATTAATTAATTAAATTACAATCCGATTGCAATTATTCCTTCTTCTAGCCACTAACTCTTAGCGATTTTCATTTATCAATCTAATTGATTATTGTGATTCCTAATCACATTCAACCATTGGATCGGTCATACCTCTAATGTGTGTGACCCCATAAGTTCCATTCTGACTGTGTGGAGTGATTGATTAAAACCCTATTTGATTTTGATGAGCTCAAAGCATTTGAGTATATTCTTGTTTACTAATGAATTCAATTAAGTGTTTCAGTGAAAATCTTGTCTAAGTGGTCTCAAGACTTGGTTCATAGTTTTTGGATAAGTTAAGAAGTCAGCTTGAACCAAAGTCTGAGACTCGAGTCGCTCCAGAGTATCACGAGTCGACTCCAAGCGTATCAAGTTCACTGGCACGAGCTCGAGTCGACTCCGGATCAGTACGAGTCGACTCCGACTGGAAAGACAGCACGAACAGAAAGCTTCAACTCAGAACCTGTCAACGAGTCGACTCCCGAAGTGTGCGAGTCGACTCCGATGTTCACCGAGTCGACTCCAGGGTAGTAAGAGTCGACTCCAAG
Organism: Phoenix dactylifera; assembly: GCF_009389715.1. Classification (NCBI taxonomy): domain Eukaryota; kingdom Viridiplantae; phylum Streptophyta; class Magnoliopsida; order Arecales; family Arecaceae; genus Phoenix; species Phoenix dactylifera. The sequence goes on along the minus strand of NW_024068508.1, from coordinate 9,978 downwards.
AGGAATACAAAGAAAAAGTCAGAGAGCAGTTTTCGGGTCTGAGATTCGAGTCGACTCCAGTGGAACGCGAGTCGACTCCGATGGTTGGCAGGTCGACTCCAAAGAAAGCAAAAGTCGACTCTCAGCAGTACACAAAGAAAAAGTCAGAGGGCAGATTCTGGACTCTGAGATTCGTGTCGACTCCCGCATTACGCGAGTCGACTCCGAGACTCCGCGCCACAAAAGAAGACAGAAGACCAAGTTACTGCCTCTGAGATTCGAGTCGACTCCCAGACAGCTAGAGTCGACTCCAAGGCAGCTTCACATCAAAGGGCAGAAGACCAAGTTTCGGAAACTGAGAGCCGAGGCGACTCCGAGGAAGCTCGAGTCGACTCCAAGACTGGACGAGCCAAAAGACAGAAGATAGGGAGTTCGGGCTCTGAGCGCCGAGTCGACTCCCAGGACAGTCGAGTCGACTCGAGTGGACCAAATTCAAAAATACGTCCACGGACTTCATGGGATGAGCCGACTCCGAGAAAGCCAAGTCAGCTCCAGAAGTTGGCGAGTCGACTATGGGTCAAGACGAGTCGACTCCCAGTCTCGAAGGCAACTTTAATTCAAATCTGGAACAGTTGCCGAGTCGACTCCGGAAAAGTATGAGTCGACTCCCGCTACAGCCGAGTCGACTCCTGATCGCGCGAGTCGACTCTAACCCCAACGGACACATTGTCAGGCTGCACAGAGTGTGCAGAACGGGCAGAAAAAGCTCTCTAACGGCTAGTTTCCGTGGGGGTTGGTTTAAATAGCCACAGAGGAACTGTAGCAAGGTAGAGAACAACCATTCCACTCCAAGTATTCAAGCATTCAACTCTGCAACTTGTTCTTCAACGAGAAAAAGGGAAGATCTGCATTTACTGCATCCACCTACATCTTCCAGCAATTAAAGAAGCTCCTCCTGCATTCAAGTCGACTACACATTCAAGAGGAGACTGAAGTTTAAGAAAGCCAATCCTTTTCTCCAACTTAAAAGTGTTTGAGGGCTTCTAAACTCCTTTTAGATTATACTGTCTTTCATCTGCTTTTGAGAAGCTTGTTTTTCTGTTTGTCTATTCTATTTACAACTTGTATTTGCTTGATTCAATCGGAGGATTGAATCAAGGGTATAGAGGTTAGTTGGTGAGCCTAGTTATTAAAACTAACGTGTGTAAGGGTTTGATTGTGATCCCGGAAAAACAATCGGGGTGGTTCTAGTCGGTGAGCCTGGAAAAACCGACCGAGTTCGTTGTGAGCTCGTAAAACAACAAGTTTGGTTGTGAGCTTGGAAAACAACCGGCTGTAATCCAAGGGGTTATAGTGAATTCCCAAGTGAGACTTGGGGAGTGGACGTAGGAGCAAGGGTTAGCTCCGAACCACTATAAAACTTGGTGTTTGTGTTTGATTGTCTCTCTTCTTCTTCCCCTCTTATCACTCACAGCACATAGCATTTAATTAAACAACTTGCAATAGTTTTAATTAGTCATCCACAACGTTTTAAATATCCAAATTATTTTAAAAACCAATTCACCCCCCCCCCTCTTGGGTTGTCTATCTGGGCAACAAGTGGTATCAGAGCCTAAACTCTTTCACCCAAGAGTAAAAGATCAAAATGACAACCCCATTTGGATCTTCCCACATTGAGGGTCAGTCCACCCAAAGACCCCCATTCTTAATGGATCCGACTACTCATATTGGAAGGCTAGGATGAGAATATTCATCCAAGCTCAAGACTATGAGATGTGGACATTGTAGTAAATGGGCCATACATCCCATCCATATATGTAGAGGGTGTCACGGTACCCAAACTAAAAAGGATTGGGATGAACATGACATGAGAAAGGCACAAACTAAACTCTAAAGCTATGAATGTGCTTTATTGTGCCTTAGATAGAAATGAATTCAATAGGGTCTCTACTTGCAATTCTGCAAAAGAGATTTGGGACAGACTTGAAGTGACCCATGAGGGCACGAATCAAGTCAAAGAATCCAAAATAAATATTTTGGTTCATAAATATGAACTATTTAAAATGGATTCTAATGAAACAATTACATGCATGTTTACTAGGTTTACTGACATTGTCAATGGCCTAAAAAGCCTTGGCAAGAACTATACTAACAGTGAGCTTGTCAGGAAAATCCTTCGGTGTCTACCAAGGTCATGGGAAGCTAAAGTGACCGCAATCCAAGAAGCCAAGGACCTGAACAAATTACCACTTGAGGAGCTTCTTGGATCCCTAATGACGCACGAGCTAACCATGCTTCTGGATTGATCTCACAATCATTTGTGTGGAGACACTAATACAAAGATATGGGTGCTCATTAGAAGAATGATTCACTGAATTGACCTACAAAGAGAAATCTTATGAAGTCTTACTTACATGTCAAAAGATGATTCTCTTAGTGGGAGTTGTGCAACTGATCCTTTGACCTGAGATCACCATGGTATCTTGTGCACATGAACCTATGTTTTGGTTTACACTCATTCATGACAATAAGTTATGTACGAGGTCTTCTGGATATGGTGGATTGTGTACGAAGATTATGAGTAGGTCAACAAGGAATTAATCACTTCTAGTAAGAGAAGATAGCATCCTATTTATTCTAATCATATGATAATTCAGGAAGCCTTTGATCAAAGCAGAATGAAAATTAGAAAGAGTTTCTAATGTTTCATTATTTGAATTATCATTAAAAGATTGAAAAAATATGAATATAAAATTGAGTTTGACATATATTCATACTCATATACATATTTGGGATGCAGTTTGATTAAAGGATTGAATTGCATGGTAACTTGCCACTGAAGGGTATTTTTGGTATTTCACCAAATTCATATTTTCCGGGTAGACATGACACGTTGCTAGACGTCAATCTTGTCTTATAGGTTTGATCGAATTAAAGAGTTTAATTCGATCACCAATTAGAAAGGATTCTAATTGTTAAGTTCGGGTTCGCGCAGTTTGGACTTAAATCGATTAGAAGAGTTCTAATCAAGTTGGGTCAACTCGCACTCACACCTATTGCTGGCTAAGTATGGAACCCAATGGGTCACACACAAGAAAACTTATCAAGGGTATAATTGGATTAGATCATGTTTGCAAGATAAACATCCTAGCAGGTGTTGCAAACCTTAGCTCCTGATTCGAACTGGATTCGAATCTAATTCGAATTGGATTCGAATCTGATTTTTAATTGATCTAATTTGATTAGATCATATTCTAATATGGGTTAGCCAAGAGTTGGCACCTAATTGGCTTGATTTGAGTCTAATTGGATTAGATTTGATAAAACATTTATTTTTGACCGTTAGATCTTCATCTACCGTTGGATGAAGACATAATGGTGAGTTGGTTTGAACCCAATTAGATTGGGTTAAGAAAGGCCTTTAATCATGACCATTTGATCTTCATCAGCCATTGGATGAAGACATAATATGATCATGATGAGGCATCTTGCATTGGGACCATTGGATCATCCTAGAACCGTTGGATGATGACATAACTCCCCTTACTCATGGCGCCTTGCATTCTAGCCATTGGATCTTCATCATGAGATGATGGATGATCAAGATTCATGGCGTGATGGATCAGCATTTGATGTTGACTTGGTCAACATCAGATGGCGTGAAGATGGACTTATGATGGCATGAAGAAAGAGAATGCCGCATGAGGTGTTTTGGATAAGGATGCCATAACCACCTCTTCACATGATACGCCTCCCTATTTTGTTGGCGCCTCATCCTAGAGATGGCTCTTCATTTGATCACGCCTCCATCCTCTTATCACGCCCCATCTGAAGGATGTGTGGATAGGATGCATCCTTTGGTGATGCATCCCCACGCCATCTATAAATAGGAATGCTCCCGGTGTTTTCTAATCATCGGAAATCAATCCAACTCTCTCTCTCTCATATCCCTTCTTTCTTACATTAGTTTCTTTCTTTCTAACATTGCTTCTAGTGTGTCCTAAGCCAAGACAAGGTGGTCTTCTTAGGACAAAAGGATTAGAAGTGATTTTAGAAGGCTAAAGAAAAATAGAAAGGAAGGAAAGCAAGCCATTAGAGTTCTTTAGAAGAATTCTGCATTAAGGATCAAAAGTCTTTGGAGCTAAAGTCTTGATCAAGTTTTCGTGTGGATCACCATTGGAGGGCGGACACTTGGACGCCTCGTGGAGATTGTACACTTTGGATTAGCGTTTGAGGTATTCTACTAATTCTGCATTTATTTTATATTATTTGATTGTAATCATTAAGGTGATCTAGGCTTAAAAGGGTTTCATGCATAGGGACTTTATTAAGAAAATTTTTAAAATCCCTAGCTTCCGCTGCCATTATGACATGCTAGAACCCTTCAGTGGTATCAGAGCCATCCTTAATTGGTTCAATCAAATAATAATGCATGATGTATGATTATTAATTTACTATGAGATAGTAATGTCATATGCTTAATGAAATGCTGAAATATATGATTCATATATGATATGATATGTAATAAAATGTCATGATATGAAATTTTCCATATGAAAATATGTTGAAGCATGTTAATTAGTTGCTTATGATTTATACATGCTATGAGATAGCTATGATGCATGATAGCTTATTTTAGATATGTTAAATATATGTTACAATTAAAGAATGTGCTAGAGACTAGTAAGCCCTCAATAAAAATTATATTAAGTCATAGTGTTGAAAAACTTTGAGCTAACCCATTCTAGAACAATTAATCTAATTGGTGTCTAAGGAAAGCACTAAAGGTGGTTACTTAATTAGGACCTTACTCTTGAGTAAGGGGAGCCTCCCACCTGCTTACCTGGCCAATTGTTTGATTGCCTATTATGGATAAGCTTAATATTGATATAACACTATTGATAGCCTTCCTTCATGCCTCGATATTATTATGTCAAGATCCATGCTAGTTTGTTGTGCTAACACAAACTTGCAATGGGGACTGATGTTATACTGTCTTGGTGCATTAAGATGCTTATGGCATATTTTAATATATTGCCTTGTTGTGCAACCACAAGGGCAATATTATTCGAATATGACTATATGGAAATGAAGGGTTTGACTTAACTAAAATATTATTGTTTGTTGTGCTAACACAAGGCAATAAGTATTTTAAGAGGACAAGATAAAGTTGAGAATTGCATGAGATGCAATTGGAAAGAGTTTCCTACCTTTGAACTCATAAGAGTTTGTTGTGTAAACACAAGGCTTTTTATGATGAATTAGGATCTCAACCCTACTAAGAAAAATTATATTTTCACGTTTATCATAGGAGAGGGCTATGATATTCGATAAAAATAGTAGGAGACAAATTAGATTAAAGTCCTTATCTAGTTGCAAACATGTCATCATGATTGGTCTGCTTATATTAGTTATGTTCTTGCATATGTAGAATTATTAAATGGCTTCTTCACTTTCACTAAGAGGCATCTTAGATGCCAACAAGTTGACCGGACCAAACTATGTGGACTGGTTGAGGAATTTAAAGATAGTACTCACTCAGGAGAAAATTTCTATATACTTGAAACCCCTGATCTTGGAGATCTAGGGGATGATGCTACAGAAGAGGAGGTTGCCACACATAAGATGTGGAAAAATGACAGTTTGACTGTCAAATGTATCATACTTGCCTCTATGAGCAATGAATTACAGAGGCAACATGAAGGCATGGACACTCAATCCATACTTCTCAATTTAAAAGAGTTGTATGGAGAACAAAGCAGGACTGCTAGGTATGAGATATCTAAGCAGTTGTTCCGTGCTAGAATGAATGAAGGAACTCCAGTGCAAAACCATGTTCTTATGGTTATAGACTTAATCACAGATTAAGTCAATTAGGTTTTGCTATGGATAGTGAGCTCAGTCAGGATTTGATCCTGCAATCACTGCCTGATTCATTCTCTCAGTTTGTTGTGAACTTTCACATGAACAAGCTGAACACCTCCCTGCCCGAGCTGTTAAATATGCTCAAAACAGCTGAAGGCCATATTAAGAAGGATAAAGGTCCACTCCTTCTTATAATAGCACCTCTAAGAAAATCGGGAAATAAGGGTTCTAAGAAACGATTGAACCCCAAGAGTAGCATCAAAAAGAAAAAAGGAAAGAAAAACTCCGGATCAAGTACCTGTTTTCATTGCGGCAAAGCTGGCCACTGGAAAAGGAATTGCAAGAGTTTTCTTGCAAGTATGAAGACCGATGCAAGAGTTGCATCAAAAGGTATGTTTATGTTACATGCCAACTTGTCATTAAGTTCTTCAAATTCAAATTCATGGGTATTGGATACCGGCTGTGGTTTTCACATTTGCAAATCTTTGCATGGACTACAGAAAATTAAAATTTTGAAGAAAGGTGACTTCGAGCTGTATGGCGCTGGAGGAGAGTCCATCCAGGCTGAAGCTGTTGGAACCTACAACTTGGAGTTACCTTCGGGAGAGCTCCTACAATTAGAAGATTGTTATTATATGCCCAAAATTATTAGAAATGTAATTTCCATTCCTTTGTTGTTAAAGAAAGATTTGAAATTAATGGAAAGGGCAATGGTTGCTCTATTTATTTTTCTAATAAGCATCTTTGCAATGGCATTATGGAAAATGGTCTTCTTGTTTTATTACTTAATGACAATGTCTTTCATATTAATAAAAGCAATAAAAGAAAGAGAGAGGAAGTAAATAACACCCTTCTTTGGCATTGCCGACTTGGTCACATAAGTGAATCAAGAATCAACAAGTTATACAAAGAAGAGTTCTTTGATCCTTATGATTATGAATCATTAGGAACTTGTGAATCTTGTCTTATGGGTAAAATGACTAAGTCTCCATTCACTGGACATGGAGAAAGGGCAAGTGAGTTATTAGGACTTATACATACAGATGTATGTGGTCCTATGACAACTCCAGCTAGAGGTGGATACTCTTACTTCATCACATTCACTGATGATTTATCAAGGTTCGGATATGTGTATCTTATGAAACATAAATCCGAAGCTTTGATAAGTTTAAAGAGTATCAAAGTATGGTTGAAAAACAAACCGGAAAGTGTATTAAAATCCTTCGATCTGATCGAGGAGGTGAATACCTTTCTAGTGAGTTTTTAAATCATCTTAAAGAAAAGGGCATTCTCTCTGAATGGACACCTCCGTATACGCCACAATTAAATGGTGTAGCTGAACGGAGGAATCGTACTCTATTAGATATGGTAAGGTCCATGATGTGCTTTACTGATCTTCCTATTTCCTTCTGGGGTTTTGCCTAGAGACTGCTGCATAATGTTAAACAGGTACCTTCTAAGTCTGTACCTAGCACTCCATATGAGATATGGAGAGGAAAGAAGCCTAATCTTAAGTATCTTAAGATATGGGGTTGTCAAGCTTATGTCAAAAGAAATTTTGGACACAAGCTAAGTGCTAGATCAGATAAATGTATTTTTGTAGGTTTTCCTAAAGATAGTATAGGATACATCTTCTATCATCCTACCGAACAAAAAGTTTTGTAGTAGGCATGCCATTTTCTTAGAAAAAGAGTTTATCTTAGAAAAGGGCAAGGATAGAAAATTGAACTTGAAGAAGTTCAAGACCTACAAATAGAAACACAAGAAATTCTTCAACCAGATGTACCCATTGATGAGGTACAACCACAACACACATCTCCTCTCCGAAGGTCAGATAGAGTGCGAAGAGCACCTGAGAGGTATGGGTTCATCATTGAGAATGATGAAGCCCACATTGTTCAAATAATGATCCTCTGACCTATTCGGAAGCTGTCATGAGTAATGACTCTGACAAATGGCTAGAAGCCATGAAATCCGAAATAGATTCTATGTATACCAACCAAGTATGGACTTTGGTTGATGCACCAGAGGGTGTAAACCCTATAGGTTGCAAATGGGTCTATAAGAAAAAGATTGGAGCAGATGGCCAAGTAGAAACCTACAAGGCTAGATTGGTGGCAAAAGGTTTCAGGCAAAAGCAAGGAATTGACTATGATGAAACTTTTTCGCCAGTAGCTATGCTCAAATCTATTCGGATTTTGCTTGCAATAGCTGCATACTATGATTATGAAATCTGGCAGATGGATGTCAAAACCGCCTTCCTTAATGGTTATCTTGAGGAAGAGGTTTACATGACACAGCCAGAAGGATTTGTCTCAAGTAAGAGAGCAAATCAAGTATGCAAGCTTAAGAGATCCATTTATGGATTAAAGCAAGCATCGAGGAGTTGGAACATCCGTTTTGATACAACAGTCAAAGAGTTTGGTTTTATCAAAAATGTGGATGAACCATGTGTGTACAAGAAGACTAGTGGGAGTGCCATTGTCTTCTTAATATTGTATGTAGATGACATACTGATCATTGGAAATGATATTCCAATGTTACAATCGGTCAAGACTTGGCTGTCAAAAAGCTTTTCCATGAAAGACTTGGGAGAAGCATCCTATATACTTGGTATAAAGATCTATAGGGATAGATCTAAAAGGATGCTAGGCTTGTCCCAGTCTAGGTACATAGATAATGTGCTGAAAAGATTCAGCATGGAAGAAAGTAAAAGAGGTTATTTGCCTATGAGTCATGGCATACGTCTCTCTAAGAAGATGTCTCCTAAGACATCTGAAGAGAGGAATAGAATGAATTCTATTCCCTATGCTTCGGCAGTAGGATCGATTATGTATGCTATGCTATGTACTAGGCCTGATGTTGCTTATGCCTTAGGCATAACAAGTAGATTCCAGGCTGATCCAGGAGAGGATCATTGGATAGCTGTGAAAAATATTCTTAAGTACTTGAGAAGGACTAAAGATATTTTTCTAGTTTATGGAGGATCTGAGTTGAAACTAGAAGGATTTTCTGATTCTAGTTTTCAATCAGATCCAGATGATAGCAAGTCCACTTCAGGGTATGTCTTTACCCTAAATGGTGGTGCAGTGAGCTGGAAGAGTTCCAAACAGCAAACTGTAGCTGACTCAACTACTGAGGCAGAATACATTGCTGTAAGTGAAGCCGCTAAGGAAGCTGTCTGGATGAAGAAGTTCATCTCTGAGTTAGGAGTAGTTCCGAGATTGCTGGACCAGTCCCAGTTTATTGTGATAACACTGGAGCTGTTGCTCAAGCGAAGGAACCAAGTCTCATCACAAATCCAAGCACATTCTAAGACGCTTCCATCTTGTTCGAGAGATTGTCGAGAGACAAGACATAGTCATTGAACGAGTAGACACAAGAACAACTTAGCAGACCCGTTCACTAAAGCTCTACCACAACAGCAGTTCGATCGCCACCTCGATTGTATGGGGATAAAATATAAGAGCGATTGGCTTTAGTGCAAGTGGGAGATTGAAAGAGTAGATGCCCTACAAGCCAATCGCAATATGTATTGCGAAGGTTTTTCTTTTGATTTGTCCAAATCATGTACATGACATTTAAATATGAATAAAGGCGTTATGTTTTATCATATGCTGTTGATTATATTTATGATAAACTCCTTAGATTAGGGCAATGGTTTTAAGACTATGATGAGATCATACTAGTGAGACTTAAAATCCTAAAATCCTAATCTTAAATATTCCCAGTCATTGGTACATTGAGTCGGGGATCAATGATTACCGGAAAGACTGGCATGTCTTATGTATGCTCGATGCAGAGGATGATTGATCTCACAATCATTTGTGTGGAGACACTAATACAAAGATATGGGTGCTCATTAGAAGAATGAGTTCACTGAATTGACCTACAAAGAGAAATCTTATGAAGTCTTACTTACATGTCAAAAGATGATTCTCTTAGTGGGAGTTGTGCAACTGATCCTTTGACCTGAGATCACCATGGTATCTTGTGCACATGAACCTATGTTTTGGTTTACACTCATTCATGACAATAAGTTATGTACGAGGTCTTCTGGATATGGTGATTGTGTACGAAGATTATGAGTAGGTCAACAAGGAATTAATCACTTCTAGTAAGAGAAGATAGCAT